>NC_079206.1:55107293-55407293 GCF_026745355.1 Beta vulgaris subsp. vulgaris
GAAAACCCGAAAGGGCGGCCTATGCAAAAAAGAGCTAGTTGAGCGGGTGAGTTTTGTGAGCCAAAAAAAAAAGAAGAGAGATGAAAAAAAATGAAAATGAGAAGCTAGGATGAAAACCCGAAAGGGCTCCTAGGCAAAATGAGAGAAAAAAAAAGAGAGAAAAGAAAACTTGCTTTGATTCTCATTTGTCGGTGGTGGCGTCATAAGGTGGCGGCATTCGGAGTTGGTGTTTTCGGGTTAGCTTAGGTTCTTGTTTTTGTCCTTTGAGGCGGGCTAGACATCTCTTTTGGCTTGTTTTTCTTTTGTGCTTATGGTATGTTTTGGATGGAGTAAGAAGCTAAGCGTGGGGGAATCACTCACCCTCGTGCCTTAGTTTCCTTGCATTTTGGGTTGGTTGGAGTAGGAGGTCATTGTTGATGATCGTGTCCGATACCTTTTGGGATTCGAGGGTCATTTGTATAGGATGATTCTTTTGGGGTAGATTTTGTCGTTTGGCTTTTGGTTTTGTGGGGCGAATCCGGAGTGAGGTTGCTGGTATGGCGTATTTTGGGGCTTGGGTGTGTCGAGTTCTCTTTTTCTTTTACTCGAGGTCGAGTAAGGTTTAAGCGTGGGGAATTTGATGTGTCCAAGTTATCCGCCAATCTTAGGCGGATTTCGAGGCGTTTTTGGTGTCGGTACGAGCTTAGTGTCGGGATTTAGGAGAGATTTGACGTTAGGAGGTGTTGCCGGAGGATGTTGTGATTTGAGGAGTTTAGGAAGTAGTTTACATGATGGCACACTCGAGGGCCGATCTTAGCCCTCCGATCATTTTTTGTATCCCGGAGCCTTGCTCGTTGTCCTTTATGATGCATCTTCCGAGTTTCCGGCTTTGCCGATTCCGAGTTTCGAGGTCCGTGGTTCGAGCTTCATTGTTATTCGTCGCCCGAGGATTGATCACACTCCAGTTCTACAGCTTCATGGCTTCCTCAAAAGCCAAGTTATTTATTCTCTCCTTTTATTTTTTTGGTGTTTTGGATAGATTTGGGGCAGACGGCTCGTCGCGACCCGCGATCAGTGTCGCGAGTCGCGACTTCCTATTGTCGCGAGTCGCGAGCTTGTCGCGAGTCGCGACCCCCCGCTGCACTTTTTATTTTCTTTTCCTCCCTTGGAGGGAAAGGAGGTTAAGTCAGCTTTTAGTTTAGCTTACTAGAAAAAAAGGGAGAGAGAAGAGAGTTCCATATGTTTCTTCTACTCTTCCTTATTAGATTTGTAATGAATTTCATGGATTTGCTAGCTTAAACTTCCATCTTGGATTTGGTTATTGAAGCTCTAATCTACTTGTGAGAACTTCTTACTCTCTATCTTCTTATGGTCATTGTGATGCTTCTTGTATGTATTTCCATGATATTTGCATAATCCTTGCTAGGAACGTTACTAGTATTGTTGTGTGAATCATCTAATGCTAGTTTTAGGTGCATAATCGGATTGTTGTGTTCCTAGCTCCATGTAGCATACTAGGTGTTTGATTAAATGCTGAACATTAATCTTGTGCACTTAGAGAAGCATAGCTTATTACTTGAATGTTGTTGCTTTAATAACATTAGTGATCCTATTGTGTTCCTCGTTTTTAATGCTACTTTGGTTTGAACTTAAGTGCGATTCATTTGAGTTAATTCATAGTAAGAGCGGTTCAAACCACGCAGATCGTGTTTGTAGACCACGATCTAGGAGGATAGAAGTATCGACTTCTCAATAGGTGACCATAGGAAAGGTTGAGGGTTAAGGTTTCGTGATCACAAAGTAGGTTAGGGTGGATGCTAACCGAGTCCAAGGCCTTTTTATATTGTAATCTCTTCGTGTTTTAGTATTGTGAGTAGTTTAGATCACTTACATTGTTCCAAATCCCCCTATTCGGTTGCTTTGGCCTTAGTACATACTAGGGTTCTTGATTTGCTAATTTCCAATCAAGTTCATTTGCTCCCTGTGGATACGATCCCTGCTTCCATTATACTTACTTAGTGTGCATGAAAGTAGGTTAATTATATTTGGTTAGGAGTACACGACAAACGCCTACCAGGAGACGTGGGAGTGGGGAGAACACAAAAAATAACCTAAAATGAATTGAAAACTCTGTAACTTCACTCTAACTCGTAAAAACGGTTTTAGTATTAGAAAACGTTATCATTGAATAGATTGTTGACAAGGACAATTTGCGTGATCATAGTTCATTGACAAGTATAAGTGTTTTTTTTTTATAAGAGACAAGTACAAGTTTTGGACTGAGCATTAGCATTATCATATGACCCTTTTGATTTGTGTTCATTCGTATATCGTAACAAAATTTCTCAACTTGTAACTTCTCCATTTATTAGTTCAGTTCATAACGGTAAGCTAGCAGAACCATCTACTTTATAAACTTACATATATTCATATTTTGGAATTGTACCCATAAATCATATAACAAGATTACATAGGTCATAACATCATCGTTTATAACTTACATGGACATCATCAAATCATTATGTATTTCATCATGCTACATAAAAATTATAACACATAATCATATCACATAATTAACATCACATAATTGTATTCACGCATTCGAGCACATATAAAACATCACATATAACATACACGGGAATACACATATTTGCTGAACATGAAAGGTTACACATAACATATACGGCCAAGCATAGTAGCTGCAGATAAAGGTTACATAAAACATATACGGGCAGGCATAAATGCTGGACATAAAAGTTACGTTATACACTATCTCTTTTCTCACTCCATAAGTATCGTCATAACTTAGCTTCCAAGAGTCGTCCTACACAATCTATATAGAGTGATAATTCCAAAATAATAAAATTCATTTACGTCAAACATTATTTCGAAAACAATTAACTTTCAACTTGATATCATTTACGTGTAATCCCATTATAAGTCTTGAAAAATTTTTTGGACTTTCCAGACCTTTAGTTTTGCAATAATATAAAACTAGTATTTGGGCCCGGGATTTGCTTCGGGTTGGTATTATTTTCCGAACTTGATATGTATTTTTTTCCATTCCCATTAAAATATATTAAGGAAAACTCAACATATAAAAGGTACAAATGTAATAATGTGGACACTTAAAGCATGATTAAAAGTTGGTTGATATGGTAAGTGTGTCATGTATAATATCAAAAGGACACGAGTTCACTTCTTGTTGCAAGCTAATTTTATTTTTGTTAGTTGACATGACTTATGTACACATATGACAATTCTAGTGGAGTAACAGATGTGTCACATGGCGTGTATACAAATATGAATATGAGTTACATTAGGTGGTTTAACTAAATTTATAACTTAAATCAGTCCAATTAGTTAACTAGGTGACTTAAACAAATTAGATTGAGGCTCAATAGTCACATAACAAATTAGCTAACTGGTTTCTTTGGGCTTAGCTACTGAATCATAAAACAAAAGCTTATACCTCTGCTCAAGAGCAGGGACGACATACATCAGGGCAACAGGGTTCCTCCGACGCGTCTGGTGGCAGAGGGCGTTCGGTGGCGGGGAATCGAGTAAGGGTGACGAACAGAAGCAACTAACCGGGCAGCGAACAGGGACGGTAGAGCCCGACTATCTATGGCGAGGCTCGACAATGGGATTCGACGAGGCGGGGCAGCAACACTGCAATGACATCGACAGTATTCCGACTGCCGTTCATCGTTGGAGCATCGAACATAAGCAGAGGAAGAAAACGAAGGAGGAGAGAAGTAGGATCTTGCATTACGGGGGTTGCGGGGTTCAACGCGGTGCACAGGGGTTCCGATGGTTGTAAAAGACTACATTATAGGTAAACTTTTTTTACCATAAATATCACTTTTGAAATAATAAAAGTAAATATGTTTTTTTAGAAAATAACTTAACAATGATTATTTCGGATAAATTTAGGACGTAGTTAAGCTAGTCATTATAATTAATTATTAATAAAATGAGATTAAGGTTAGGGGTATTACAGAAGAAGAGGGACGAGGGAGACTAGAGAGGAGATGAGGGGTGATGGAGAAGGGGGGAAGGGGAAGAGAGGGAAGGTGAGAGAGGAGGGGTGATAGAAGGGGAAGGGAAAGGAGTGGGGAGAGGGGCAAGGGGGAAGGATATGGGAGAAGGAGGAGGGCGATGGAGATAGGGGGAGGCAGGAGAGCGGAAGGGTGAGGGTAGCGGGGAGGCCGATAGTTAGATGGCCTGAACTCGCTCTCAATCAGAGCGAGCAGAGTGCGAGGGAGGGGGAGCAAAAGTGGGAAAGTGAGGCAAGTGAGAGCGGAGGAGGAAGGACTCGGAGGAGGTGTGAGAGGGGAAGGGAGTAAGACGATAGGGTGAGCGAAGGAGATAAAGTAGAATGTGTGAGCACAGAGAGAGGAGGAGGTGGATGAGGGGGTGTAAGGTTAAAGGGAGGGAGGGAGGGAGGGAGGGAGGGAGGAGGGGCGTGGGGAGAGGGTGAGAGAAGGGGCGAATACGGGGAGTGAGGAGGAGTAGGAGCGACTGGGACTCAGGGTGAGTGAGGCGAAGCGGGGTGAATGAGGTGGTGATCGGGGGGAGTGAAGGGGGAATATATGGCGAGCGAGGCGATGCGGTGGGGGGGGGGGGGTTAATGTGTTTCAAAAAGCTTATATGGAATTGGAAAACTGATCACTAAACTGAAAAATTGACATTATATGACATAATAATGTGTTTAAAAAAGCTTCTATGGAATTGGGAATATACAAAACAATTTCATTTGAACTAGGGTAAGATAATGTTATTACCTTAATCAAAGTGTTCGAGATCAAAATATTTGTCTATGTCTTTATAGTTACATATAATTGTAAAAATTACTTTGAAACATTAAATATTGGAATTGTAGTTGTTTGGTGGTAAAACTCTTATATTTCATTTCAAAGGTCATGGGTTTGATTCTTAGTAGTTATACAGTGTTAATATTTTTAATGAGATCATAGTCATACACATGTGGCTCATAAGTTGGGGAGTGCCACGTGGCACGGTTCCTTTGATAGGAAAGCCTTTTAATATATTTGTATAGATTAGGCAACGGTCCAAGCCCAAACATACCACTTTTCAGAATATAGTGACTAGTTTGATATAAACAGTGACCAATTTGATCAATTTAGTGATCAGTTTAATCTATTTATATTAGTAATCACAATCTTTAATTCATTTAGTAAAACTGATGCTTGGTAAATTTTAAAATTATTTGTTGCATTTCAAGATTTAAAGGAAAACAAAGAAAGGAGAGTAGAAGGGATGACTAGGTTGGTGTGAGATGTCTAAGATAGTATTGGGTTAAAGTGAGAAGGAATGAGTTTGTTAAGAGAATGTAGGTTTGAGTTTATCTAATTTTATGTCAAAATTAGATTGTCTATTCTAATAATTGTTTAAGAATTAAACTGAATAAAAGTATTCATAATTGATAAGGAATATACATACACTGATAAACAACATGCATAAACATAAAAACAAAAATCCATTTCAATTAAATAATAATTAAGAGGGCCCTGCTAGAAAAACTGAAAGTATGTTACTGTTAATATAATTTGTATGTTTAAGTGATATGAGAATATGTTATAAATAGGTAGAAAGTTGTACGACTAATATGAAAATAAATTTAATTGATATTAGATTGGTAAAAATTAATGAGAAAAGGCCTTAAACTAATAAGAAATATACATAAGCTGCTAATATATATATATTATATATATATATTAAATTAAATTAAAATGACAGTTTCCTATCTCATTCAATACACTTTCAATAAATTACCACAGAAACAGAAACGTTTATGAAGTATTATAAACTGTAGTCATTTTTTTTTTACAAAGGTAAGAAAAAACAAGGTAATGAGACCCTCCTCACGAAGGAAACTCATACCTTATCGTTTACAAGGGTGGAAGATAAAGCCGAACTAGTACAATTGTCTATAAAAAAGATGGGATCTACTAAATGACCCGCATTTGTTATCTAATTTGCTGCTTTATTATCTTTTCGGTAAACGTGTCTGATATCCCAAGCAGTAATGGAGAGAAAGAGCGTTTGGATATCTTTGAGAAGAGGAACCATTTGCCATGGGGGAATCCCCGAGACCTTTAAGAGCATTTACTACCAAGAGAGTATCCCCTTCGATATGGTGATGTGTAATATCATATTGTTCTATAGAGACCTTAAAGAGCATTTACTACCAAGAGTTTTGCTAAACAAGAGTGCGCTAATGTAATCCTAAAAGTATAGGAAAGTATAAGAGAACTCGTAACTAGGGATGGCAACAAGTCAGACTTGGATCTGGATTTTGCATAATCCGACTTCAACTCTACAAGGAGTCGGATTTTAATTCTGACATCTGAATCCTAAAACTCGATTCTTGACCCGACTCGAAATCCGAACATCTGAATCCGATACAACTTATGATTCGAACATCTGACACCGACTTATCTTTTTGCACGATTTTATATTATAAAAAAACTTGTATATATTTCAAATGATAGTTAAAAATCTTCCAAAGTATATAATTAACTAAAATTAATTATTATAAATGACATGATATGTGTATTGTGTGTCTGGCTAATGGCTATATATATCTTTTGCCACATAAATTTATTGTAGCATTACATAAAATAATATTAATATAAAATAAGACATATTGCCTTGAAAGTTAAAATCAAAGTTAGAGTATCATACATAATACATAAATATATAAAAAAAGACTAATTGCCTCAAAGTCGGAGTTGGATTATGTCAGAGTTGGATCAGATGAGTCGGATTTTTTATGACATCCGACTCCGACCCTACTCCGACTTGGAGTCGGACTTTTTAAAAGAAGTCGGATGCAATTTTTTTTTCTCATAGTCGGCTCAGATTTTTTGCCTTGTAGCGGATCGGATCAGGGTCGGATGCATATTGTATTGCATCCCTACTCGTAACGGGGGACTCTTATTTGGGTATATATCTCTTAGTGTCTCTCCTCTTCTACTATATCTCCCTCCAAAAATAAGATTCACCAACTACAAATCCGAAGAAATGCACTATATCTAATTAATTGGTGTCCCGTCATAAATACGCATGACTTCTCAAAATTTTCTATCTTCTATTTTCCAAGTATCCTAATTATAGACGTGATCAAATGATGCGTTCGGGCTTCCTAAAAATATCAGCCCATATGTTCGGCCCCACCAATTTTTTTCGGGACAAACTTGATGGGTGTTTTGGACCAAGTTTGAAAATTAAAATTCATCTTTGAGTTGCCCAAAATCCGTCCCAAACACACACATAAAATTGGGTTGGCCTGGACCCGAAAATCCGAGGCAAAAAATAATGCCCAATCTCGGCTTTCTTCGAGTTGGACTATTCTTGATCGACTCTAAACTCTTATTAGGAAATAAGGTTTCTTATGTCAGAAAAATTCACATTTTACTCTTATTAAGAGTTTTACATTACACACCTGATAGTTAGCTCTTTAAATTTTTCTCTAAAAAATTCCTCCATTATTCATTCCCTGATAAATCCACATGAGTTTCCAAATCTTCTGGAATTACTCAATTCTAAGAATCACATCAAAAGTTATGATCAGAAGTGTAGACATAACTCTTTTTCACATTTCTTCGAATGATTTTCCGCTTCGTTTTCGCTCAAATTCGTACTATAAAATATCCATGACGATCCTTAAGCATTGTAGCTTCCTTTCAAGTGCTCATAATCCTCAAGCTTAGCTAATAATATCTCCAAATACATTCTCCTTACTTGAAATTCATCAAAACAAGAAAACATACCGAATAGGAGTAAAATAACATAACTTAAGAATATGATGTAATAATGAACCTAATAAATATGAAACTAAATGCTCTGAAATGCAACCTAAATGCACCTAAAAACTATATATGCTTCAATTTTGTTAGGGTTTCACAATTTCCTAGTTAATTTCGTTATATTATGCTTTGTGATAAGTTTTTCATTAAAAACAAGCAAAAAAACCAACATGCTTTGTGATAGGTGATTGATATGTTAATGGCATTTTAATTTTAGTTGTAGTTTCAGTTTTAGCTTTTCTTGTATTCGGCTATGGTGGATTGGTGATTGTAATAGACGAGGCGGGACAGTAGCACCGCGATGACAGTATTCCGACCGTCGTTCCTTGTTGGAGCATCAAACAAAAGCAGAGGACGAAAACGAAGGAGGAGAGAAGTAGGATCTTACGTCGCGGGGGTTGCCGGGTGCAGCGTGGTGCACAGGGGTTACGGTGGTTGTAAGAAGGCGACACATGATAAGGAGATGTGCAGGTATTGGTTGGTGTACTGAGGTGTTGCCCCGGAGAGGTTGTTGGTGATGCTGAGAAAGGGGAAACGAGAGGTGAAGATGTTTTGATTTTTGGGTCAAGCTTTTACATTCAATGGGTACTTATAGATTGTTTCTAGGAGATAAAATGGAGGTGGTTTGCATATGAATGGTGGCTCTTCTTGTTAGGGAGCAAGGTCAAGGAACAAAGAGGAGAGAAAGGAGAAGTCAAATCTTGGGTGCTGAACCAACTCTCTTCAATCCTCTTTCTTTCTTATTTTCTGTGGATGAAAAGTCAAATCTTGACTCTTTTCAAGTTTTAAGTTAACTTTGACTTCTATACTTCAACAACTTTAACTAAAATCATATGCGACTGTCTCCTGCGAGGCTCGATAGTAGGACCCGACGAGGCAGGACAACAGCACCGCGATGACAGTATTCCGACTGTCGTTCCTCGTTGGAGCATCAAACAGAAGCAGAGAAAGAAAATGAAGGAGGAGAGAAGTAGGATCTTGCATCGCAGGGGTTGTCGGGTGCTGCGTGGTGCACAGGGGTTACGGTGGTCGTAAACATGAGACACATGATAAGGAGATGTGCAGGTGGTGGTTGGTGCACTGAGGTGTTGCCCCGGAGAGGTTGGTGGTGATGCTGAGAAAGGGGAAACGAGAGGTGAAGATTGTTTTGATTTTTGGGGCGAGTTTTTACATTCAATGGGTACTTATAGATTGTTTCTAGGAGACAAAATGGAGGTGGTTTGCATATGAATGGTGGCTCTTCTTGTTAGGGAGTAAGGTCAGGGAACAAAGGGGAAAGAAAGGAGAAGTAAAATCTTGAGTGCTGAACCAACTCTCTTCAATCCTCTTTCTTTCTTATTTTCTTTGGATGACAAGTCAAATCTTGGCTCTTTTCAAGTTTTAAGTTAACTCTGACTTCTATACTTCAACAACTTTAACTAAAATCACATGCGATAAATAAATATGGTTTTCTTATAAAGATATTAGTACTACATTATTATAGATAAACTTTTACCATAAATATCACTTTTGAAATAACTAAAGTAAATATGTTTTTTTAGAAAATAGCTTAACAAAGTAAAGTAAATACGTAATTCTGCTAGTAATCATAATTAATTATTATTAAAATGAGATTAAGGTTGGGGGTATTACAAAAGGAGATAGGCGAGGGAGACGAGAGAGGGGGGTGAGGGGTGATGGAGAAGGGTGAGGGAGGAGGGGTGATAGAGAGGGGAGGAGGGGAATGAGTGGGGAGAGGGGGAAGGGGAGAAGGATATGGGAGAAGGAGAGAGGTGATGGAGAAGGGGCGTTGGAGAAGGGGGGAGGGAGGGGAGGGGAGGGGCGAGGGTAACGGGGTGGCCTGAACTCGCTCTCCCTCAGAGCGAGCAGAGTGCGAAGGAGGGGGAGCAAGAGCGGGGAAGTGAGGCAAGCGAGAGCAAAGGAGGAGGGTGTCGGAGGAGTGTGTCGGAGGAGGTGTGAGAGGAGGGAATAAGGCAAGAGGGCGAGCGAAGGAGAGAGAGGAGATGGGAGAAAGAGGAGGGCGATGAAGAAGGGGTGTTGGAGAAGGGGGGAGGAAGGAGAGGGGAGGGGCGAGGGTAGAGGGGCTACCTATAGTTAGATGGCCTGAACTCGCTCTGCCTCGGAGAGGAGATGGGAGAAAGATGAGGGAGATGGAGAAGGGGCGTTGGAGAAGGGGGAGGGAGGAGAAGGGAGAGGTGAGGGTAGTGGGACGACCTATAGTTGGATGGCCTAAACTCGCTCGCTCTGAGGAGTGCGAAGAAGGGGGAGCACGAGCGGGGAAGTGAGGCAAGCGATAGCGGAGTGCGAAGGAGGGGGACCAAAAACGGGGAAGTGAGGCAAGCGAGAGCGGAGGAAGTGTGAGAGGGGGAGGGAGTAAGGCGAGAGGGTGAGCGAAGGAGAGAGAGAAGATGGTGTGAGAATAAAGAGAGGAGGAGGTGGATGAGGGGGTGTAAGGTTAAAGGGAGCGAGGGAGGAGAAGTGTAGCGAGAGAGTGAGAGAGGCGACTACTACGGGGAGTGACGAATAGAAGCGAGGGGGAGTCAGGGTGAGTGAGGCGAAGCGGGGGTGAGCGGGGGGTGAAGGGGGAAGACATGGTGAACGACGCGACGCGGGGGGGTGAAGGGGGAAGGCAGTGTGAGGGTGATGGAGGGGGCGGTTATGGGGAGTGAGGAGGAGTAGGAGCGAGGGGGAGTCAGGTTGAGTGAGGCAAAGCGGGGGTGAGTGGGAGAGTGAAGGGGGAAGACATGGTGAGCGAGGTGACGCAAGGGATGAAGGGGGGAGACAGGGTGAGCGAGGCGAAGCGGGGAGGAGTGAAGGGGGAAGTGAGGGGCAAGGAGTGAGGGGGAGTGAGGAATGAAGGGGAGGGAGAGCGATGCCCCGAGATAGTTACGATTATCAAATATATTATTATTCATAAATTTCATAATTGATTTTATTAGTTTTTCGTAATTTTCATATCTAATGCAAAATTGAAAATTTGACGTTATGACATGAAAATGTATTTAAAAATACTTCTATGGAATTGGGGATATAAAAAGCAATTTCAATTGAATTAGAGTAAGAGAATGTTATTACCTTAATCAAAGTGTCCGAGATCAAAATGTTTGTCTATGTCTTTATAGTTACATATAATTTGTAAAACTTTATTATGTTTTACTTTGAAGCATTAAATATGAAATTGTACTAGTTTGAAGGTAAAACTCTCACATTTCATTTCAAATGTCATGGGTTCGATTCCTAGTAGTTATACATAGTTAATATTTTAATGAGATCATAGTCATACACATGTGGCACATAAGTTGGGAATGCCATGTGGCTCCGTTTCTTTGATAGGAACGCCTTTTAATATATTTGTATAGTCAACGGCCTAAGCCCAAACATACCACTTTTCTAAATATAGTGACTAGTTTGATATAAATAGTGACCAACTTAATCAATTTAGTGATCAGTTTAATCTATCTATATTAGTAATCACAATCTTTAATTCATTTAGTGAGTAGTTTAATTCATTTGGTAAAACTGATGCTTGGTAGATTTTAAAATTGTTTGTTGTATTTCAAGATTTAAAGGAAAACAAAGAAAGGAGAATAGAAGGGATGACTATGTTGGTGTGATATGTCTAAGATAGTATCAGGTTTAAGTGAAAAGGAATGGGTTAGTTAAGAGAATGTAGGTTTGAGTTTATCTAATTCTATGTCAAAATTACACCGTCTATTCTAATAATTGTTGAAGAATTAAACTAAATAAAAGTATCCATAACTGATAAGGAATATACATACACTGATAAACAACGTGCATAAACAGAAAAACAAAAATTTTTTAAGTAAATAATTTAGAGGGCCCTGCTTGCATTGGAAAAACTGCAAGTACGTTAGTGTTAATAAATTTTGTATAAATTGATATGAGAATATGTTAAATTGGTATAAAAGTTGTGCGATTAATATGAAAATATGTTTAATTGATATTAAATTTGTAAAAATTAATAAGAAATTGCCTTAAATTGATAAGAAATATACATAAGCTGCTAACATATATAGGTAGGATCCGCTAAAAACTAATGTTGAATACTGAAAACTTGCTCATTTTACAAATTTTTGCTTATTTTCAAATTCTGCTCATTTCACAAATTTTTGCTCATTTTACAATTTTTTTCTCATTTTACAAATTTTTGTTCATTTTATGATTTTTCCTCATTTTAAGAAACTTTTGTTCATTTTACATATTTTTTTGCTCATTTTAAGAAACTTTTGCTCATTTTATCTTTCTGCTCATTTTCAGAAACTTTTTGCTCATTTTATGTTGCAATTTCCAGTTTTCAACATAAGGAGTGGTTTTCACGTGATCCTATTCCCTAACATATATATATATATATATAAATAATATATATATATATATATATATATATATGCATAATTAAATTAATATGACAATTTTCCATCACATCCAATACACTTTCAATAAATTACCGCGGACACAAAAACGTTTATGAAATTATTATAAACTCTAGTCATTTTTTATAAAGGTAAGAAAAAAGAAGGTTAGGAAACCCTCCTCACGAGGGGAACTCCCACCTTATCGTTTACAAGGGTGGAAGATAAAGCCGAACTAGTACAATTGTCTACAAAAAAAGATGGAATCTACTAAATGACCCACATTTGTTATCCAATCTGCTGCTTTATTAGCTTTTCGGTAAATGTGTCTAATATCCCAAGCAGTAAAGGAGAGAAAGAGCGTTTGGATATCTGTGAGAAGATGAAACATTTGCCAAGGGGGAAACCTGAGACCTTTAAGAGCATTTACTACCAAGAGATTATCCCCTTCAATGTGGAGATGAGTAATATTGTTCTGTAGAGCCAGCGAACACTGTGATGGAGTGCCATGACCCTGACCATGAAAACAGGAGAGGTACCGAAATTGAAAGTGGCAGCCTTGACGAGATTACCCTGAGAGTAAAGAATAATCACTCATGCTACCGAAATTTTTAGTTTGAAATGATGGAGGGGTGTCGGCTCCCAAGCGGCGAAAATGGAGGATGGATAGGAAGGGGTGGAAGGTAAAAGAGAAAAGATGGAAAACTGTTAGATGTGATCAACAAGAGAATCGGATATCCCACTCCAAGACACGGAAACTACGCTTTCCTATTAGTTTAATTTCGCCCCTCTAGGATCACCAGGTTACCACGAAACAACTAATGAGATACAATGGAGAGAACAATCCACTTAGATGATCTTCTAAGTGAATCAACAAGCACTTGTGTTTTGTGTTTGTGAAGAACACTCAAGAGAAGTTTGGAAGGTTTCTCTTAAGCAAAGCAAGAAGATTAAGAGAGTATAGAAAATTCTGATTTTCTTCTAACCCTTCACTCATAGGAATCCCAAGGTTATATAGGAAAATATCCCCTTCATAGACTAGAGTGGTAAATCACATAACCCCCATCTTAATCACTAATCAAAGACCTTTGATCCACTGATTTAAGGACCTTAAAAGTCATTAAATTGAAAACGTACACATCACAACGGCTAAAACCGTCAAGGCATCTTTTTGAGTTCCAAGGCAGAAGACAGGTCGCGACTCGCGAAGAAGCTCGCGAGTCGCGAGGCCCAGGTCGCGACCCGCGACGCCTGTCGCAACTCGCGACGGCCCCTAGGTCGCGACCCGCGACCAGTCTTCTGTCTCCCTTGGTTATTCCACGTGATTTTGCCACTTGATGTACTCTAATCTCTTGCATACTAGAACTCCTCCTCTTCTAGTATATAACCACTAGAATTTTTTGCACGCGATGTGTGCTTGAATTTTTTTTTCGAAACAGAAACTCGATTTTTTTCGGCATAAGAGTCAAAATTTGAACATTAGACATGCATACGGAGTATAATTGTTTTTAGTTGCAAAATTTTATTGGTTTAGTTTATGTCACTTAAGTCTTTCACCATTCTTTTTATTTTTTACTTTTCAAAGTCAAATTTTATGAACATAATAGAAATTTTATTGAATTTATTTATGATTTCTGTATATTATAATTTTTTAGTTGATTTTTTAATTAAGTACAGTAGTTCATAAATTGTAAAGAAAGTTGACACTTTAATTTCAAGTTAATTTTTTCATAGGTGGTAGTTTGTGAGTGATTGTTATAATTATATTTTTGGTATTTTTGTTTGAAGCTCCCTTTGATTTATAAGTGAATTTGTAATTTAAAAAGGGAAGGGGGGCAAAATAGGACACCGTTGCTCCCCCCTTCCCTTATATAATAGAGATATGAGTATCAAACCCATTACCCTATAAATGTTCCAACGATCCTCCTCCCATGTATAGGGTAATGTTGAAAAGTTTTCAACTTGCTATAAATCGCAAACACTCATGTTCATGCATCATGAAAATACTAACAATTGAATTTCCATTTAGTAAAAGTAATCTTTACAATAATTTAGATCATAATGATAGACAAAGCTTTGAATCATATAACCATTACAAATTATTGAGTTACTAATACACACAAACATAAACTAGGTTCTTAAACCTCCGACACCTATGAAGCCTTGGTGTCCATATCCATTCATAAGCTTCCAAGTCAAGCCTTAGACTTGATGAAGCGGCCAAACTTCTAGCTTAATAGGTAAATCTTTCCGAACATGCTCCTACAATTGAGCACCTTATCAAAGATTTATTAAGAATAAATTCAACCTCTTTATTGTAGCAACAAGCACTAACCTCGGGATGTATTAAACAAGTGCTCCCAACCTCTTAGAGAAGTACTATCCTCCTTGAATTTGAGATCTAACGTTGTATTAGACATCAAATAGAGTTTTCCTTCACCATAGGTTGATCAATAGGCTTAAGACCCATCCCTTTGTTCATTTTGTTCACTAGTTCCCTTGACAACGGTTTTGTAAACGTATCCGCCAAGTTCAAACTAGACCGAACAAAATTAATAGTTATACAACTATTCCTTATCATTTCCCGCACATAGCTATGTCTAACTCCAATGTGCCTTGACTTGCCATTGTAGACTTCACTATATGCTTTAGCTATGGTTGATGCACTATCACAATGGATAGCAAGAGGTGACATTGGTTTCACCCATAAGTCCACCTCACTCAACACATTCCTTAGCCATTCCGCTTCTTGGCAACAAGAAGCCAAAGCAATGAATTCCGATGCCATAGTGGAATCCGTTATACATGTTTGCTTCTTGGATGCCCATGAAATGGCACCTCCTCCAAGAAGAAACACCCAACCACTAGTGGATGAATAATCTTCCTTATTCGAAATCCAACTAGCATCCGAGTAACCTTCTAAGATAGAAGGTTCTCTTTGTATGTTATGACATAATCCAAGGTCTTATTCAAGTACCTTAACACTCTTCTCAATGCTTGCCAATGCAACATACTAGGATTACTAGTATACCTACTGAGCTTGCCAATAGCAAAGGCTATATCCGGCCGAGTGCTAGTCATAGCATACATCAAGCTTCCAATTAAGCTTGCATACTCCAATTGTGAAATTGGAGTACCACTACTCGGAACCAAGTGAATACTAGGATCCATAGGAGTAGCAAAATGAGTCGAATTTGACTCATTATACCTCTTGACCACTTTCTCAATATAATGAGATTGTGATAAAGAAAACGACCCTTTCCCTCTTATTATTCTAATACCTAGAATAACATCCGCTTCACCCAAATCTTTCATGGAGAAGCTAGAGAGAGAAAAGACTTTGGTCTTTTCCACTTGTTCCAAATCAGTCCCAAAAATAAGCATATCATAACATATAAGCAAATTATAACTCCTTTACCGTTATTATCAAATTTGCTATATACACACTTATCGGACTGATTTATTTTGAACCCACTAGACAACACAACTTCATCAAATTTTTGATGCCATTGCTTAGGTGCTTGTTTAAGACCATACAAAGATCTAACTAATTTGCAAACTTTAGTTTCTTGACCTTTACCACAAACCCTTCAGGTTGATTCATGTACACTTCCTCCTCCAATTCACCATTAAGAAAAGCAGTTTTTACATCCATTTGGTGAATTACTAGACCATGAATCGCAGCTAATGCTATCAATAGTCTAATAGTAGCTATTCTAGCTACTGGAGCATAAGTATCAAAGTAATCGATACCATATCTTTGCCTAAAACCTTGGACCACTAACCGGGCCTTATGTTTTAGTATGGTTCCATCGATTTTCTTTTTCCTTACAAAAATCCATTTACAACCTAGGGGTTTGCAACCGGGAGGTAAATTAGCTAAAATCCAAGTGTGATTACCCATTATAGAATCCATTTCATCATTCACTGCCTCTTTCCAGAAAGCAGAATCATGAGACTTCATAGCCTCATCAAAGGCCTAGGATCCTCCTCCATATTGTAACAATATGAAATTTGAGTCGAAATTGACTCCCTTGACCCTTCAACTAAATATAGTTGAAAATCCGGTCCAAAAGATTTCTCTTTTCTAATTCTTTACTTTTCCTAATTTCCGGTGTTGTAGTATCATGATCATTTGAAATGTCATCTACAACATTGGAACTAGTACTAGGTATCATGTCCTTTGGTCTGGAATCGATGAGAATCTAGTCTCATCAAATATTGCATCCCTTGACTCTATCACGGAGGAATAGAGACAAAGTCATTGGGCTCAATGACATAAAACCTATAGGCTTTGCTATGTACCGCATAGCCTATAAAAATGCAATCAATTCCTTTTTCACCTAAAGTTTTCCTTTTAGGTTCCGTCAATTTGACAATTGCCCTACAACCCCATACCTTAAGGTAATTGAGATTAGGCTTTTTATTACACCAAAGTTCATAAGGGGTAGTCTTATTCCTTTTATTAGGAACTCGATTTAAATTATAACATGCAGTTAAAATTGCATCACCCCAAAAACCGTCATTAAGACCCGAATTAGAAAGCATAGTATTAACCATTTCTTTTAGGACCCTATTTTTCCTTTCCGCTATACCATTACTTTGAGGTGAGTATGGGGCGGTTGTTTCATGAATTACACCAATGGAACTAAAATAACTTGGATTATAATATTCACCACCCCTATCCGTTCGAAGTCTTTTAATCTTTTGATTAAGTTGGAGTTCCACTTCGTTTTAAAGGTCTTAAACTTTTCTAGTGCTTCATCTTTAGTAAATAATAAATATATGTAACAAAACCTTGAAAAATCATCAATAAAAGTTACAACATATTTCTTATTTCCTAAAGAAGGTGAACTATGAAAGTCACACAAGTCACTATGCACCAATTCAAGCAATACCGTTTGTCTAGTCACACTAGGATAAGGATTTTTTGTAATTTTATTTAGCAGCAAGTTACACTTCTCTAACTTTAAATCGAAAGGAGGTATTAACCCCATTTTAGACATGTCATATAATCTACGATAATTCTGACATCATAAACGATTGTGCCATAGAGAAGAAACATCAAGCATGTAAATAGAACTAGTACCAATTTTATTATCAATACTAAATTTAAACATTCCATTACAAAAGAAACCTTGTCCAACAAAAATACAACCTTGGAAAGTACAATTTATCCGACTCAAAAACAACTTTAAAACCATACTTATTCAAGAGACCTCCGACACAAGATTCTTCCTAACTTCCGGTACATAACAACATCCCGGAGAGTTAAAGTCTTTCCCGAGGTTAACAACAATTCTACTTGGCCTATTCCTCTAGCCTTTACCGTAGAATCATTCCCCATATACAAGATTGGACCATCATCCAAATCTTTCAAAGACTTGAAGAAATCCTTGTTATTGCACACATGTCTAGAGGCTCCCGAATCTATCCACCAAGAATCATCAACCTGCACACACATAATTTCAGAAATCATAGCAACAAAATGCATTTCTTCAATTACATTAACATGTGCATTTTACCTTGGTTTTGAACAACACTAGGTTGTTTTCTTTGTCTTCTTCTTGTTGTTAGAAGGACAATCCCTCTTAAGATGAGGACCATTGCATATCCAACAAGGAGGGTCTTCCTCTTCTTGTTTGCAACATTGGTTTTGATAGTTGTTGTTGTTGTTGTTGGATTTCTTGGTCTTACTAGACCCACCAACCTCTACCAAATTAACGGTAGATTTAGGAATACTAGGAGTAGTATCCTTAACCCCATCTTGAGCCCGGATCCCCTCTTCAATACGAAGATGAGTTCCTAATTGCTCCATGGACAGTCTTCCTTTTTATGTTTTAAAAGATGTTTTGTATCTTTCCAAGAATTTGGTAATTTGTCAATGATTGAGGCAACCGCAATTGCCTCATCCATCACCATACCATGTGATCTTATTTGGTTCAAAATATGATGAACCTCATGGAATTGCTCCATAATAGGCCGATCATTAGTCATTTTAAAAGAATTAAAATTACTAACAAGGAATTTCTTACTTGAAGCATCTTCCGAAATGTACTTGGCCTCAAGAGCATCCCAAAGTTCCTTTGCACTCTCCACATTTTGGTAGAGATCAACAAGGGTCGGTGAGAGAGTTGAGATATGACCAGCAAATGTAGTCATCATTCTCCCACTTTGATCCTCTTCCTAGTAGTCTCAAGGGCTCTTCCTCTCCATCTTCCGGGATGGTGGCATGGTGTTGAGAAAACATACACCACATTCAAGGTGGTCAACAAGAAGTGCATCTTCTTTTGCCATCTTCGATAACCCACCCCCTCAAACTTATCCAACTTTTGGAAGTTCATCGTCATGTCCTTGAGTGATTGAGCCATATCCGAAATAAAAAGAGAAAATTAAACTAATAGATTGATAGATGTGATCAACAAGAGAACCGGATATCCCACTCCAAGGCACGGAAACTACGTTTTCCTATTAGTTTAATTTCGCCCCTCTAGGATCACCGGGTTACCACGAAACAACTAATGAGATACAATGGAGAGAACAATCCACTTAGATGATCTTCTAAGTGAATCAACAAGAACCTTTGTTTTGTGTTTGTG
Source organism: Beta vulgaris subsp. vulgaris (assembly GCF_026745355.1). NCBI lineage: Eukaryota > Viridiplantae > Streptophyta > Magnoliopsida > Caryophyllales > Amaranthaceae > Beta > Beta vulgaris. Next base: position 55,126,077 of record NC_079206.1, read on the forward strand.
AAGAACACTCAAGAGAAGTTTGCAAGGTTTCTCTTAAGCAAAGCAAGAAGATTAAGAGAGTATAGAAAATTCTGATTTTCTTCTAACCCTATACTCATAGGAATCCCAAGGTTATATAGGAAAATATCCCCTTCATAGACTAGAGTGGTAAATCACATAACCCCCATCTTAATCACTAATCAAAGACCTTTAATCCACTGATTTAAGGACCTTAAAAGTCATTAAAATGAAAACGTACACATCACAACGGCTAAAACCGTCAAGGCATCTTTTCGCGTTCCAAGGCAGAAGACAGGTCGCGACTCGCGAAGAAGCTCGCGAGTCGCGAGGCCCAGGTCGCCACTCGCGACGGCCCCCAGGTCGCGACCCGCGACGGGTGTCGCGACCGGTGACCAGTCTTCTGTCTCCCTTGTTTATTCCATGTGATTTTGCCACTTGATGTACTCTAATCTCTTGCATACTAGACCTCCTCCTCTTCTAGTATATAACCATATGAGTATCAAACCCATTACCCTATAAATGTTCCAACAAAAACGGGGTGCTTAAAGAGAAGCAGTGATCGAGTGCATTCCTCATCAGATACCATTCCGTAAAGAGAAATTTGGCTTTGTGAATAATTCTATAAATATTTAGAGTACTATGATGGAAAATTATTTCATTTTTTTCCCTTCCAAATACTCCAGATTAGAAACATAAATTTACCTATTGTGGTTTTATCTTGTTTTAACTTGGTTAGTAGTCAAGCACTATTGTAAGGTACTCGATGGCTTTATAAAATTATGGAGATACCTATACCTACCTCATACCTTGTGGCTTGTATTTTAGTTGTACATGCTAACTAGGGTACCTTGTGAACATATTTCTAAAGGATAATATAAAAATAATGAATAAACTACGTATTGAAAGTTAGTTCTTCTATCTTGTGAAAAAGTATAAATAAGAAATTTACCTATGAGAGAATAATCCAAATCATCAAAATAAATTATTCCTTTGAGCGTAATTAAAGATCAAGAAAACATATAATGAAGGTGAATGAATATTATTGAACTCATCCTATTAATAATTCATTTTACATGAAATCCTCTTGAAATAAAAAAAAAAATCCCCAATGAATCACACCCTAGGGCCTAGGCCTCTTAAAAATTAGAATTTCCTTCAAATGACTGACCAAATTGCCAAGTTGATGGTGCAACAGCATCAAACTCAATTGTTTTTCCATCACTAGTAGTAACCTGAAAGGATAATGCTTGGTTAACCCAAACTCCACCAACTTGCCAATTCATACCCCAATTTCTTGACATTGTAGTCCAAGTATTGCTCAAACCCTTTATCTTCATGCTTGTAACATCTCCAGCACCTCCAACATTAAAGACTAACACCAAGAGAAAATTAGGGTTTCCATTAATAAAAAACTTGACTCCTCCTTGTTTAGCACAAGAGACTCTTCTATATTGAACCGGAACGATTCCGGCTTTATACTCAGCGATTGTTACAAACATTAATTCAGTTAAATCAAAGTGTTGTAATGGAGGATTACACCATGCTGCAGGGCCAGTTGAAGGAGGGCATAAGTTGGTGGCTGTGACTTTGATTGTACCAGCACCTTGTTTGCACCATTGTGAGTTTGCACATTGGATTTCAAAACAAGCTCCACACTTTGCACCACTTTCAAATAGGGCTGTGCTTAGAGCTGTTGTTTGCAGTCCATATCCTTCTTTAAATGTATCGTACCCGCAAGCTCCCACTGTATATATGGCGCCATGCAACCAACATATTAGTCATAATTTTATTGTTTGGCAATATACACCATTTGTCTTCATGTTACAATTCTATTTGGTTTTTCAGGTCAAATTTGTAAATCTATGTGAAATTAGCATCAAAATATTAAGGGAAATTCTCAATAATAACTTCGTGTTTATGGTTATACTTGAAAAAGTGATATTGTTGACAATTTTTTGTTATGTATTATATACTATTGCTAAAAGGTATATTCAAACTAAGTAGTTTAGTATAGATAGATATAACTTTCTATTAAAAAAACAAATTTTTATTGATCTCTTTTTAAATACGAAAATTAAATAAGATTTCAATAAAAGAAAAAGGAAAATGAGTTTTCCATAAGGGAATAAACAATCTTTTTATCAACTCTTTATAACAGCAAATGGCTATTAATACCACTTTCTCAAGTATAACCATAAACACGAAGTTATCGTTAAGAATTAAAATTAAATATGGCTATCAAAGAGAAAAAAAGCCATAATTCAAGGTTATTCTGGAGAATTTTCTCTCAAACTTTTGGGAAAAGGACAATAATTTAATTTGGTATAGACATGAAAGTATAAAAATCAAAATAAAGATTATCCCAACAACGAGGCATGAAATCAGTGTATGTGGAAACAATAACATACATACATTTCATGGCTTATTTAAATAAGCGTAATGTCATAGGTGAATTCTATATTGTAAGCAACATTAAAATAAAATAAGGTGTCTTTATTATTTTTTAAAGTTTAAACTTATAACGTTACACATCAATTCGAATGTCAATTGTATTGTATATCATGGTTTATTGCGTCTATTGTACACCCAAGCTAAGTCTATTTACATCTCATTTATTGATTAGTAGGGATGAACACATTAGCAAAATGGGACACTTTAAAAAAAAAAATGGGTAGAATGTGCTCGGTTATGTTGCACATTAATGTAAATTAATCTAAAGATTTGTTACTCTAGCTTCTCGAAAATGATTATTTGAGAAGCATTAGCTTTTTATATATTTCTATTATATAAGAGAAGGAGGAGGAAGAGGGTGTCCCCTTTCTGACAATATTAAATTATTGTTAATGATTCAATGGAATAAATTGAAAATCCTGTCAAAAAAATATAATAAAAAAAAAAAGAATTGAAAAAAATAAAATTACAAAAAAAAAATAATTTAAAGTTCTTTCTTATTTCAACTTGTCATATGAACAAGTTAAAAATGGTATACGCATCATATATTTCGATCAAAAAATTAAATGGACAAAATATTTTGACCTTTCTTTTATAAGAAGATATGTTTTACATGACGTACACTTGAAAGTCTGAAATACTCATTATCTTTGATACTCTTAATTCAGTCAAACCAACTCATTATGTCTATTCTTTTTATTCAAAATTTATTCATCACAAAAAAATAATGATATAAATCACTCACAACCTTTGTTAATTTTTACATTAGCTAATTAATAAATATAAATTCATCTAAATATCAATCTTTCACATTTTAATTGTAGTAAAGTACGGATGGAGCATATAATACACGAACAAGTTTTAAAATTAACGTACGGATCCTGTACATATAAGGCTAGTAAATTCTAGAATTTATCGGAGTTCTCCTTAACAAAGAATTATAAGGGGGAGTTTTCCTTCACAAAGAATTATAAGGGGAAGGCAAACATAATATACTAACACTATTTCCACATTCTATCAACAACAAATAATGTATCAGGAACTCCCCTAAAAAAAAATGGATCAAGAAGTTGATGAAAAACTCACTCTCAGTTTCACCACCCTTCATATCACCATAAAATGTCGCATGAGCATCTGTCCAACCTTGAGCAGTTACCATGGTGACAAAAGCTATGATAGCAAGAAATCCCAAAATGATTTGAGATTGAAGAGACATTTTTCCCCGAATTTGACAATGGAAAAATAACTAGGAAAGTAAGCAACTGTATTTTGAGTGGCTAATTGTATATTATGATGCATGAAGCTAGTGATATTTATAGTCACACAAAATTAATGTAAAATACTAATTATTTGGGGATAATCCCTGCCTAAATGGTATAATATCGTGATCATACTCATCTAACACATATATTTGGTAGAAAATAAGAATTCCAGATCCTCTAGAGTTTGAATACAAGGTGGAGTTGTATTTCAACTAAATATTTTAAAATTAAGTGTTCATATTGATATGAATGAGGAAATAAGGGGTGGATTTTGATGAGAAAAAAATAGTGGGAGTTTTGAAAAGATAATACATGAGTCATTGATTTTTTTATTCAATGGTTGAGATTGTTCAAACTCTACGTTGTAGAGTTTTTTAGAACTCTTGAGGATCCAAGCATATATGGGTGTGAAGTGTACAAAAAGTTGTGTTTGCTAGATAAAGTGGGTCTGATTTGCATGGAATTTTTTTACCATATTTTGAGATTTGTTTTTTCTTTTATTTTAAAAAAAAGTGAATTATCTTAATTTTATTTCTTTTGTTTACCATAGATCGTGACCGGAATTTTCACCGTTTATAAGTCAAGTGCTAGATATTGAGAAGTCATATAAGCGTTATCCTTGACCTAAATTGGTATTTGAAATTCTTATTGAAACTTCCAGATGAAGCTAAGCTCCTTATTGTTATGCGGATTTCACTCTTTCACTAGTGGAAGTGATGCGTGGCTAAGGTGAAGAGTCCTATTTCTGTTAGGACATCTATGTTTATCCTAGTTCTGTTAGGAGACTATGTAGTTTAGTTATTTTTAATTGCTTTAATTTAAGTGTTTTAGTGATTAAAGAATCCTATTACTTAGGAGTCTAATTCCTTTGTCATTGAGTCTAATTAGGAGTCTTATTTTTATGTTTAGCTTAAAATAGGCGTGTGAATTAGATATTTTAGTTAGTTTGTTATTTATTTTTATCCTTTAAGATAAAGATAGATAAGTTTGTTAGTAGATAAGTTAGTTATTTATCTTTATCTTTTAAGCTTTACTGGATAAGTTAGGATTCTTGTAATATAAATAGAGAATTTCGGCCATATCAATAAAGATAGAGAATATTTTTGAGTTAATTCTTGTGAGTGTTAAAGATTTAGGAGAGAATCCAAAATCCTAGTTGAACTTTGAGACGAAATACGCCTAAGTTCTCCATATCCTGGTTACTAGTTAATACTTTTGTTACTATTTCATTAAAGAATCAATCAAGAAACATTAAAGAACCATTTTTTAAATCAAGATTCATTCAAGATTCAATAAAGATCCAATTTTTCATATAGAAAAGCCACTAAACTACATCAAAGAGCCTAAATTAAGTGATTTTTGCTTCAAGAAACACATGATCAAGTGGTGTAGCTGCTGATCTTTTTCGTGCGCCTCTACTTCACATCCACCATGCCTGACGATCACCAATCTTTGCACGACGCCATCAAGGCTATCCAAGAACAAGGCCAACTACTCGTGGCTCAGATGGCTGCTACGACCATGAAAGTTTCCACCTTTGAACATGATGTAAACTTTGCACGACCACCTCCACATCATCCTAGGCGCAAAGATGACTTAAGGTTGGTTGATTTGCCTTCCTTTGATGGAGACCTCGACCCTGAAACATATTTGGAGTGGGAAAGCAGGTTGGATCGCTTCTTTGATCATAAGAACTTTAGTGATGGTTCACGTTTTTCCTATGCTATTCTGAAGCTCACCAAGTACGCTTCACTTTGGTACGATTCCACGCGTACTAGGCGTGCAAGAGAGGACAGGCAAAATTGATCTCGACACTTTGAACTATAGTGTGGTACACCAAACAACCCCAACTGCGACTTATAGCCAGAATACTCCAAAGTACGGACTTGGGTACAATCCGTACCATAAATAAGGCCGTGCCCAGAATTCTCATCGGATTATTTCCTTTTTCTTATTTTCTTCTTTTTTAACCCTAATTGTTTTTACTTAAACAAAAAAAGCGCATACCTTCATTTTCTCATTCCTCAACTATACACAAAGGCTTTCTTCCCCAAATTCCCTCTTACTTCCCCAAAATCTCACTTTCTTCCCATATGAACCTTAAACTCTGAAACACTAATGGAAAAAACCTTGTATGTCACTTAGTAACAGATTCGGTTTTTAAAACCCGCATCCGAATCATTGAAAAAAATGGGAGGGAAAGTTGGGTGGAAAATTTGACAGGCCCCAAAAAGAACTCAGTCGCCAAAAAACGCGCCTCTTTTTAGAGGCATAGGCCCAAAGCATGCTGGATGAAATGTTTTTGGAGGCCCAACACACCTCTTTTTAGGCTCCCCAAGCTAAACTCTCTCTCCTCCCTCGTAACTATAAAACCCTAATCTCCCTCCTTTCATCTCACACTCTCTCCTCTCTACTCCTCCCTCAAGCCTACAAATTCCCTAAGCTCCCTTCTCTCACCTCTCATAAACGCCACCACCTCAGTCTCACAACGAAGAACGAAATGAAGAGCGAAAAGAAGAAATGAAGAGACGAAGAATCCAAGATATGTACACAAGAATTGGTCCATTTGAGTTTTTATGGGATTTAGTTTGGATCTGGTTGTAGCTGTTGGTTTCTTTTTTCGATTAATTTTTTTACCGGAGTTTTTTCGTTTTATTCGGGATATATTTTTTGGATCTGGTTTTGGGTACAGGTATTTATTTTGTTTTTTGGAATGCCATTTTCGTTTGATTTTTTGTTCGCGCTCTTAATTTTTGTTTTTTCGTTTTTTTTCGTATAATCCTCTCTTTCTGTCAAATATCCACATGCATATCTGGAGCATATTTTTAAAAAATTATTATTGTATAAGTGGTATATTTCATATTTATTGTAATTTTTTGTATATATATGTTAATTTGTTATATTTTTATAATTTTCTGTATTTATGTTGAAATGTTGTTTCTATGTATTTATGCTTAGTTTTCATACAGTTTTCTGTTATATACGTAGCTAATTTTCTATGTATTTTGTATAATATTGGGTTGTTTTTATTTATAATATATATATATATATATATATATATATATATATATATATATATATATATATATATATATATATATATATATATATATATATATATATATGAATCACAATTGGATTAGAGTTAAACCACTTGTTCATTAGAGTTATACTTCCTTAAAAAAATTGAATCCCGAAACTAATTTTCTTTTAATTTATTTTTCTTCTAATATTCTTATTTTTTGGAGTTACATCACTTTTCATTAGAGTTATAGTGCGTAAATTTCATTCTCATTTTTCAGGTAAATATATATATATATATATATACATATATATATATATATATATATATATATATACATATATATATATATACATATATATATATATATATATATATATATATATATACATATATATATATATACATACATATATATATATATACATATATATATATATACATATATATATATATATATATATACATACATATATATATATATATATATATATATATATATATATACATATATATATATATATATATATAGTTATAGGTTAGAATTTATTTTGAATACATTCCACTTTCCAGAATTTGTTCTGCATTATATAATAAAATCTTTGGTTTTTTCACCATATACCCCTGACAAATTTTTTTTTTGCACCTTATAACCTTTCAACTCTTGAAATTCACCATATACCCCTCACCTTTCGAAAAATACATCAACTTAGCCTTTTGACTAACGGAAGGCTAACGCCATTAGTCATTAACCCCTAATCCCCCTTCTAACCCTAATTAACTAACCTAAACCTATGCTAAACCCTAATCCTAATCCCTAATCTAATACCCTAACCCTAACCACCCCTCCACCCCTTACCCCACCCACTCCCCCACCCTTACCCCAGCAGCCCACCCACTCCCCCATTACCCCACCACCCCGAAGCCCACCCCATCCCCACCACCTCGAAGCCCACCCCATCCCCCACCACCCTCGAAGCCCACCCCATCCCCCACCACCCTCGAAGCCTCCCTCCCACTCCCCCGCAGCCCCTCCCCCCACCCTCTCGCATCTCCCGACTCAAATTCCCCTCCCCTGTAAACTCGCCGGAGAAGAACAAAAAAATGCATGAAGGGGCTTCGATTTTCGCGCATCTGGGTTGCTGTAGCGGGAAGGGGTCGCGATATGGGAAGCGGCAAGGAGGGGGGTTCGCGCAACAGGGGAAGGGAGTTCGATTAGCAGCAGGGAAAGGGGAGGGGGTTCGCGCAACAGGCGCAGGGGAGGGGGTTCGATTAGTAGCAGGGAAATGGGAGGGGAGGGGGGTTCGCGCAGCAGGCGCAGGGGAGGGGAGGGGGTTCGCGCAACAGGCGCAGGGGAGGGGGTCAGGGGAAGGGTGGCGGTGGTGGTGGTGAGGGAAGAGGAGGGGGAGGGGGTCAGCGGGTTAAGGGGAAGGGTGGTGGTGGTGACGGAGGAAGGGGAGGGGGGTCAGCGGGGGAAAAGGGTAGGTGGTGGTGGTGATGGGTGGTGGTGGTGAGGGGGTGGTGGTGCAGTGAGGTAAGGGGTGGTGGTGCATTGAGGTAAGGGGTGGTGGTGCAGTGGGGTAAGAGGTGGTTAGGGTTAGGGCCCAAATTAGTGGATAGGGTTAGGGCCCAAGTTAGTGGTTAGGGGTAGGGCCCAAGTTAGTGTATTAGATTAGGGTTAGGGTTAGAATTAGGGTTTGATTTAGGTTAGTCAATTAGGATTAGGGGAGGATTAGGGCCTAATGAGTAACGGAAGTCTAACACCGTTAGTCATAAGGGCATGCTGATATATTTTTTGAAACGTGAAGAGTATATGGTGAATTTGGAAACTTGCGAGGGTATACGGTGCTAAAAAAAATTTGTCAGAGGTATATGGTGAAAAAACCGTAAAATCAATCTCATTAAAATGAAAAATATGAGGTACACCAATTAAATTACTATAAATATAAAATATAATATTTGGAGCCCCAAATTTTATGGGGCCTTGTGCGGTTGTCTATGTCACACATGCTCAATGCCGAAATCAATTCCTTTTATTACTATTGCCAAAGTCCACTTATCAATCTGCAACAACAAGATGGAAATAAAATTTATGTTTACAACTTTGAACCATTGAGGAAATAAAAAGAAAATAATTCTGAACCAGTTTCTTTAATATAAGGTTAAGAACTCATGAATGCGATAAAATATAAGTATGAAAGTTAAGTATAATTTTGTTGTCAAGAACTATATTTTTTTACGGATTTTCGAAACAACTAGTTAATAAACTCTTTGAAATAAACCGCTACCGAATAAGAAAAATTTCCTATTTTCTTTGGAAGGACTAAACATAATTTCTATTTGAATCAAGGTATCGTGATGGCAAAAATTGAACATTTATTATAACCAAATATATAAAATTTATACACTAACCTGACATTCTAATTTTTGCCTCCAATTTAAAATACATAACATATTGAAGACAACCAAGCAATTTAAGGACACACGTTATTCACCCACATAATAGGAATATCAGGTCCCAAGTTATTCAATTTGTATCTTGGATGTTCAAAAAAAATTTGGAGGATTTCGGACAGATAAAAAAATCGAAAATTGGAAGGGAAATTGTTGGAGTCGGGGCCTGTTCTTTTCGGCATAAAACAGCTAAACTGAACTGAATTGAACTGAAATGAATAGTGATATGTGAGAGTAAAAGTATTGTCCAGAACTGAATTCAATTGAACTGAATCAACCTTAATATAATTATTATTATATTATTATTATGAGAAGGTATTGGGTCAGATGTGTCCGACCATAATATTTGGTCAGACAACTTTCGATTGGTTTCAATTTTTTTCAGTTGGTTTCAATTTTTGTTCAGAGGACCAAATGAAAGAAAAACAACACAAGCTAAAAGAATTTACACACCAACTGAAAAAACATAGAAGACCAAATGAAAGAAAAACAACACAAGTTGAAAAAATATACACACCAACTGAAAAAACACAGAAAACCAAATGAAAGAAAAACAACACAAGCTGAAAGGATTTACACACCAACTGAAAGAACACAGAAAACCAAATGAAAAAAAAAAACACAAGCTGAAAGAATTTAGGTAGAAGATTCATTGTTTAAATGCATAAGTTCTCATCACATGTACGAATTAATCTCAAATTTTTATAATTTCGACAGATTTGAAAAGTACTATGATTATACGTTCCCGAAAGAGACACAAATGACCAACCTGAAAATTTTGGAGGCCGCATACAAATGGAAGAAGCAAAAGGCTGCAGCTGATGACAGTCTAGACTCCTCTCCTCCTTTACTAATAACTTAATTAGATTTTGCAGCTACATTTAAAAAATAGCTGAGAACTTGTGGCAGCATCTTGATCATAGTATTATGATGAGAAGTAATGGAAGTGGAATTGTAATTTGTAAGACAAGGTTGTATGAAATTAGGCTCTTCTCAATGCCGAGCTATTTTTTCATGTAAAATTGTAATTTGTAAGACAAAGTTGTATGAAATTTTCCTTTCGAGATTGGATTGCCAAAAATGGATTCCAGGTCTTCATGATTATAGTATTATGATGAAAAGTAATGGCAGTGGAGGAAAAAAGGTGGGAAAGAGGAGAGGCGGTTGATGCTATTTGCAGATGGAAGGCGGTCGTCCGACGGAAAGTATTGCGTCAGACGGTCTGACCTAGTACTTTCACTATTATTATTACTATTATGTATTACTAATACTATTATTATTCAGCTCAGCTCAAAAAATTGTGTCTTATTGCTAGTCGAAATAATTATTATTAGATAGTGGTTTTTTTTTTCACAAAATTTTCTAAAATATAAACTAAATCAAGATATAAAACAATTCAAACAATCATATTTGGCTACTTTGTTCACCTTAAAGGAGCAAGGTTGAGTGTAAAGCACATTGGATCTTAGGTATGGACTTGAGCATATGAGGTACCCGAGTCCGATAAAAATTGACAGAAATAATCCCAACTATGACCGGTCCGCTCAAAATAATCCGAACTTTGGGTTATTCTAGAATAATCCAAACTATTTAGGGTACCTTCCCAAAATAATCCAAACTTTTATTTTTCTTGACTTCAATGATCCCTTTTGGGTCTATTATATATAGGATAATTAAAAGTTTGGATTATTTTGAGAACGTACTCCCCATAGTTTAGATTATTCTAGAATAACCCATAGTTGGGATTATTTTGAGAGAAACGGTGATAGTTTGGATTATTCTTGTCAATTTTTCCTATCTTCTACGAAACCCGTACTAAACTCGTATCCGCAGTGAATATCTCCTAAAACTCCAAACTCTACATTACAATTTTTAGTAAAAGATAAAAATTTTAAAGTTCATAACCTAATATGCATCTAGTATATTCTAGTGAGAGTTCTAGTTGACCTAGAACTAATTCGCCTAGAAAAGCAAGATATAAAGGAGTTCCATTAACGAAACTTGTATATTCATCAAATTCTCCATCTTCGGTATGGAGTAATCTTAAGTATACTCACATAGAACAACGACAACTAATTAAAAAAAGAAACGGTATATTAAGATATCAGCTAATTAATTAGTAAGTTAAGCAAACAAATAATGTTGATAAGTGACATACATTTGTTTAAAACAAAGAGACAATAAATTTGGAACAATCAGATACTAAGTTAAACAAAAATAAGTTGAATAAAACATATCTTTAATCATTAATTAAAATTGCATATTTACCAATGAATTGTCCCAAAAGTTACTCCATTCGTTTCAAAATATAAGGTATTTATGCTTTACGAAAAATTACTTTGACCATACCTCAAATATCGTAAGTGTCTTATATCTTGAAACGGAGGGAATATTGTTTTTTTTAAATTCTGGTTGAAATTGAATTTCACATCTCAAATTAAAATAATGTTGACGAGTTGACAAGTGAACTTACTTTTGCTGCAATCCAATATTCGTCCAATTTCCAATGTGTTTTTTTCAGTTTTACCGGAGTTCTTCTGAAAAATCTGAATTTCAATTTGTGGCCAATTTGCATTCGTTCTGAATCATATATCAACTGCTTTGGCTCTTCTATCTGCCAAAATCCTGTACCGTTTATAACTTCTCGAATCAATTTATCTCGAAATATTTCGACATCTTGTTGAATGAAAAAATACCATCTTCTTTCCTCGGATGTATTTGACACTGTCCTTCAAAACCATAAAATCTGAAACATTATTGTAAAAGGAGCACCTAAAATTTGCTTGATCTAGGTTGAAATTCAAACCTTCATATTTAAGGTATCACTCAAAATTTCAGATCTAATACGTTTGATCAGTTTTGACACAACATTACATAATAACAGGTCCAGTAGGTTCAGTTCAGATAAGTTTAGGGTTCTTCAAGTGAACAGAACGCACCCTTATTGAGATTGATATGACAAATTTGCAATTTTTTTTTTTTTGAAAATAGAAAGAGATGCATTAATTTACAACCATATGAACAATGACAAAAATATAAAATTACCTAATTTCTTAGGATGGTCCATATAGAAATAAGATGCTCTTATATCTTGAATCGCATCAGTTGGTAACAATTTACCCGTCGTCTTATTAGCAAGATAAACAAAAACTAGTTCATCCTCGTTAGGCTGAAATCTGTATCCAGTTGGAATCACCTTCTCAGCTACATCTAATGTAACTTGTCTATTATCACTTGAACTTGCTTCTTCAGTTTCACCTTCTTGTCTCCCATCATTACTATCCACCATAAAAGGCAAAAATAGTATAAAGCCAGGCATTATTAATCTAGTTAATGCTGGTTTTATTTATATACTATCTAGTAGGAAGTTACAAATTCAGTTGTACAATTTGTTTTACAATTCAAATTTGAATCGACGGGTTAGTTTTTATATCAGATATATATAGGTTATTATTAGCGTCTATAATTCTAATCATTAAAGTAGATTTAAACATTATGGTCTCTGTGTTTAAATTCTTATCATAAATATATTAGGAGTCCTAATCTGGTGTCACTCACACTTGCAGATCAGAAAAAAGTGCCTCAATTCCCTGCGATCTGTCAACCATTGGGCTGATGAGATGAAAAAAAAAAGTAATAACTATAATCATGTTTTGAATCCGGATCCTTTAGAGTTTTAATACTCCCTCCGTCCCATAATATAAGTCCCCTTTCTTTTTAAAGTGTCCCAAAATATAAGTCTTGTTTCTATTTTCAATCAATAATTATATCCAAAATACCCTCATGAAAATAATTTAACTCCCAAAAAGTCCTCATAATTTCAGCTTCCAGTGCACCATCTATCTATATATATATTTAAAGTAAAATCCTTGAGGCCACGTGTCGTTCTGTTAGCGATTTCACTCCCACGTGGCATGACGTGGCATGCTCCTTTGATCAGTATTTTTTGAAGCTCAATGAGACTGTCCACGTGTCACACGGTTCAAAGATTGTGAAATTGACGTCAATTAAGGATTTTAATTGATACGTAATCTAAATAATTAAGGAAACGTTTATTCCCATAATTATGTTTAAATTTGTTTAAATTTGACCGAAAAATTTGGAGATTCACTCCATATGGAAATAAGCAATTACAATCTTCAATAATGTACAAGTTGATCACCTAAATCAAAATCATTTCTAATTTGAATGACGTAATTTTAGGGATTCATTCAATCAAGCTTTAATATGGAAATTCGTGATTTAATGATATTTTATTTTTTTTAAAAAAAAAGAGTAAAAAAACAACCTTTATTTTTCACTATAAATACCCTACTCATATTTGCATTGCACTGCAACATCAATATTCATAACCCTAAACACGTTTCCATACATCATTTGAGAAAAAAAAAATTATGTCAATCATCATTCACGGTTTGCAACAACATCCAATTTTCTGTAGAAGGTGAATTCGTCACAACATCAAATGGGAATATCAATTCGTTATTCATGGCTTGCGTGAATGAAATAGTGTATCATATCTCACGTGGTTGCTTAACATTTTTGCATGGGATTGCATTAATTTTTTTATAACAATGTTTAACATTATTTGTCATTTTATGGGAAATTCTATATGGTAGCCATGTACTTTTTCATTTTCTACATGGTAGCCATTCTTGATTTTATTTACACATAGTAGCCATCAACTATGTTCATTAGTATTTCTGTAGCCTTTGCAGTTAGTTTATTGTTGCAGCCGTTAGTTTTGCCCTCTTAATCTTACTTTAACAAAATTAAAACATTAACCCACTTCCATCAACTATTTCCTTCTCTCTCCAACCCTTCTAATCTCCCAACTACAGTTTCTTCTACCTCCTTCACAAAACATTGATGATTTCTGATGAATATGAATTTCTAGGTAATCTCTGGTTTTCTTATTCTGGGGTATTAATATGAAGTTTTCTGGGTAATCAACGAAGATGATGATGAACGAAGATGAACATAAACGGTGATGATGATGAACGAAGACGATGATGAACGAAGATGAAGATGAATGATGATGATGATAAAGATGAGCGATGATGAAGATGCTGATGTATGAACGATTGTAGTTCATGTTGATTTTTTTTGTTTTTCTTATATTTGTAATTCTTTGTTAATTATTTAAACTTTATTAATAAAATCAAAGTTCATTCTTATATTTTGTTAATTCTTCATTAACTGACTTAAACTAACGACAACAACAGCAACTAACAGCAAATGAGCATCAGATGCTACGGAAGTAATAATAACACAATATATAAGGGCTACCATGTGTAAAACAAATTAAGAATGGCTACCACATAGAAAAAATAAATAATTACCAAGGATGTCTTGGCCTAGTGATTAAGATTGAGGTGCTGTGAACGATAGGTCACAGGTTCAATTCCCCTTCCCCTTCTTTGTACTTTGTACTGCCTTCGTGGCTCATATGGATCCAAAAAAAAAAAAAAAAAAAGTATAGGGCTTCCGTATAGAATTTTCCTCATTTTATTTTTGTCGTGATTATAACACGATGTGTCATTAGTTTCTTCTATATCATTATTTTTTTTTAACAATGTTTGGAGTTGAAGGGATGAACCAAAGAAAAATTTACTAAAAAAACGTTAGCACTCATCCTAATGACTTCCTAACCAAATTGAACATTTTCCTTACTTTTGCATTACTAGCAATCAAATTCATAACACGCTTTTATACAATCTTCAATCATCAGGCAAATTCCAATATATCTCTCACTAATCTAATTCAAAGTCCAAATCATCTGTAATCAATAGCACTTATCCAAATCATCTCACTAATCTAATTCAAAGTCCAAATCATCTAGAGTTTGATAATAGAATTTTCTAATCTTATTTTTCACTTATGGAAAAAAACAAAGTCGTTTTATTAGTATTATAGAATTTTCTTTATCTTATTAGTACTAATAAAACGGAAGAATCTGATCTTTAAATAAGTAAGCCAAACTAAATTATAAAAATACTTGACATGTTCATAAAAACAAATAATGAAGAGAAAAAATAATGAAATATGGAGGTATTGTTGAAAGTTGAAACTGATAATATCTGGCAGCCATACATTCACCATTTATTCACTATGCAGTGAAGATGCGAATACTAATATCAAGGCTATTTAGTTGCAACCTATTTACTGGGTCTAATATCTCTATCCAGTGAAGATGCGAATTCTAAAAAACTTGGTTTAAAATTGATACCAAATACACTAATTAAGATGCTATTGGAAAGGAATGTAGAATGCTGGAAGAAAATTCGCTATAATTTTTCGACTATATGGATAGAAAATAAAATTACTATACAATCAGATTTATTTTTATGCGATAACAAGATAAAATGTGAGGCCAAAAAGAACCTTTGGGAAGTTTATGATTACTATATGAAGTTTTAGATAAACCTAGCATAGTATGTAAATGCTTGCAAATGTAATCAAGAACTTATGTTCTTCTTATCACTTATGTCATAATTATAATTAGATGTTTAGTTTGTAATAAATTTCATTAATATATTGTTTAAATGTTGTCTCCGTATTGTCTCATCGATATATAGGCAATTGTTTTTTAAATGTAAGTTTTTTTTAATTTCGTACTACATCAATCGGTTATATTTAGTTATCATGTAGACGACAACAATAATGTAATTTTCATTAAATTATATGAAGTAGTAAAAAAAATTACTTTTTGGAGAAAATAATTATTTGCTTGGTAAACGAATTTTTTTTTTGAACTCAAGCATTAAAATAGTTTAAAAATAGAGTTGATTAGTAGGCGATTTTTGTATTTTTCAAAATAAGTAAATGTAAAAAAACCTGTCAACTAATTATGATATTTGATGTTTTTGCATATCCATTTTACATTGTTTTATTCATATATTTATATGTTTTTTATAGGTATACTTTTTTACTTATTTTTGATAACTTATTTTAAATTTCATTATAATTGATCACATTTAAAAATATAATAGATTATTGTGTTAACATTTCCTTTATCTACTCATAATTTTGAAAATCGTGATTTTTGGTTGAAATGGATGTTAATAATGACTATTGAAATTTATTAAATTTGTACGCAACCATTAAATAAAGTATGTATTTAATTTTTTTTTCAATATAATATCTCTATATCTAAAACAAACTCCTTGAAGCCAATGGTATGAAGTTAGAGAATTTTTAATGAAGCTAAAAAATTGAGTCATCAAACAAAATGGTAGATATCACTTGGTGAAGGAACACAAAAGATTATGAAGATAATTTTAGTCAAAAAAAAAAAAAGATCAAAGGAAAGTTCAGTTGATAACATCATAACATTATGGTTCAGATTTAAGGAATTTTTCTGATCTCAATGGGAAGAAAATAGGTAACTATTTGATAACTTAAATAAAGTTTGTAGATGATTAGGAGATTTCATTTATGCAATAATGATTATTAAAGAAGGAAGAAAGTTAGAAAACTCTTTATATCTCAATAAATATATGTTAAGATTATAACAAAATTAAAATTAGTTTCATCATAAGTGGAGCATAATCACCTAGAACTAATGCATAACCAAGATCGAACTAGATCTATTCTATCACATGAAATTTTCAAATGTAAAGAAATGGGTTGGTTATTTTATTAAGGAAAATGATATACATAGCCCTTAGGGATATGTATAAGAAGGTTAAAATAGAAATAAAAATTTGAATCAAACATTTATTACCTCAAATGATGTGAAATTTTGTCATGAATTCATAAATTATTTCCATTTTAAGACATGTATTTAATGCTTATATGTAGCCCTTAGGGATACATATAACATTACCCTTTTATTAAAATACTTATCGAATCGTATTAATCATACTATAAGTTTAAATATTGACAAATCCAAACTTGGTGTGTTAAATTTCTTTAACACCTATATATTCAGATCATGATTTTTATAGTGGAACTAAATAAATGTCTATAATACCCCTTTGTTCTAGAGATAGGCGATAGGTGAATGTCAAGTATAAATTGAAGTTAATATTTTTGTTCAATTTGAAGTTAATTGTATGATTAGTGGGTGGCTATGGGAATAAAATTTGGATGAGGGTGGTTTATATTTAAGGTTCGTTTATATTGAGTAGGGCAAAACAATATGAAAAATAGTATATGCTAAATTCTGATTTTACTAAGTTGCATAATAGAGGTGTGGTTTAATTTAATGTGCATTTAGGTCGTGTATGACCACTTTCTATTAGTAAGTTATGATAATTATGGTAATCATAATTCTTTATGTTATTTGCTTATAATTTTTTAAAGAAAATCATAATTTTGTTTGAGTAAAATTAATGACTTTTAAAATAACATGGATTATATAAATAGTGACATTAACGTGATGTATTTATCTCATGCCGTTTGATTTTTTTTTTTTTGCACGGGCCATCTCATCACGTGCATTTTTATTAAACGTAAATTATGAATTATTTAATTTTCTACAAAAACAAATCATATTTTCTACCAATGGGTAGCATATTTCTTCTACTAAATTTGTTTAATTGCCGTACATGGATAACCGAACATTCATCTTCGAGGTCATAGACATGTTCAAGCTAAGGGGCGCCAAATAAAAGGAGACTACACTACTAAAATGAGAATAAAATAGATGGAAAAAACAACCAATCAGGCGATGGCAAGGACACGGGGTGGCTCAAGGAGCCAGCAACAAGAAAACCAATCACGTTACTTTTTTAGATGGGGAAAGGGAAATGATCCTGTATCAACTATATATAGTAGAAAATATATATTTGGTATTTCCTAGAGAATCATTTAAAGGGGGCCTGAGTATGTCAAGGAAAGGGGAGTAATATGGTATTTATACTCCGTATGACACTCATTTTGTCAAATGGACAAAATTTCCCTTGGATTGTGTTTTGCAATGACTATACATAAAAGTCAAAGATATCCCTATCACATATGGGTTTGTATCTTTCAAGTTCGGTTTTCAGCCATAGCCAATTTCATGTGGTCATTTCTAAAGTCACGGGTAGAAAGTGTATAATAATACTGATTTGTGAGAAAGAACATGATATGTCTAATATTACTGCTAATGACATATATAATAAGTCTTCTACAACCTAAGAGTGTCATGTATTTACAAAACAACTTCATAATTAACATAAAGGAGCATTTTTTATCTTTCCGTGTAAAGTGCATCAAAAATGCTTTGTTTTTGGTTAAATATGTATAGGATTATTCTGTATTTCAATACGTCGTTCAAAGTTTATTAATTTAATATGGTATAGAGGTTAAACTCATTTGAGTTTCGAGCAATACATAAGCTTATATTAAATCGAGTAGACGTAGAGAATCTTTTATATGCTTTTACTGTAGTTGGTATATAAACACGCTTATTAAACAAAAAAGTTCCCGTGCATTTTTGCACGGGTCCAAAAGCTAGTTATTCATGATATAATAGAATCTCATAACCCATTAAACTCCTCTACACATTAAACTATGCAATATTAATATTAAGTTTTTATTTTTTGTTAAAAAGAAAAAAACAATGTAAGTGTTTCCCAATAACAATGAATCTTTTAATTTAAATAAAACAAGATTCTAGTTTACCTTAATTCCCGTGTAAAAACAGAATCAGGACTTATATTATGGGACGGAGGGAGTAAAAAAACTCTACAACGGTTTTTCTAACCCATGCATAGTGAAAAGGTTAAACATTATCTATTTAGCAACCTAATTAAATATATAAGAATATCCTTCCTATCATCTTATTTAGTTAGGTTCCTTATCTATAATAGGAAAAATTATCACAAATAAGCCAACTTTTACCCAATCCGCTAAAGATAAGTCAATCTTTTGATATTCCTGAATAAGTCTACCAATAATACCAGTCAGTTTTTAACAAGTTATTACTTATTGTTAACCTATTTAATTGGTTAGAGCTACGTGTAACTCTTTAAAAAAAATCTTGAGGGGAACCCAAAAAGGGGATCATATTATATCTTTCAACACAAAAGCTACTACATCAAGCGGGATATCGTCCTCCCAAATACGTTGGCCAAGTTCCCAAGGTTAGAAGTGAGCCAGCATATGAGCGACCTTATTCCCGTGAACGTTTGACAAAAGACCAAACAACAGTATTGAAAGAGCTAACTAAAGTTAAAACATCCTCAATAATTAAATGGAATTCACTAGTCCCCCCTTTACCACTACACAAAGCTCGAATCACCATTAAACAATCACTTTCAACTTCAATGGAGCGAAATCCGAGCTCCCTCGCCAACTTCATGCCATAGAAAATGGCTTTTGCTTTCGCGACTCTCGGCTCCCACTCTACTTATTGTTGAAACACACCGGCGCAAGCACTTCGCCCAGCTCGTCTCGGCACACCGCCCCAATTCCACAACCCAAAACCCCCATACGGCCTGCATCAGTATTAATCTTGACAAAGGAAACCCTGGGCTTCGACCACTTAGTATCAAAAGGCTGAATAGCAGCCCCTACCTTGTGAGCTACCAGGTTGGCGCTCGTCACATCGCTACTAGCCTTCAACGCATACTCTAGGATGATCGCAGGCTCACGTTGTTCCCCTTCCATCAGCAGCTTGCATCGAGCCTCCTATATTTCCCAGGTCGTGGTTAAAAATGCGCTCCAATCATCCCCCGTCAGTAGTTGGGAACAGAACTCCCACCAATCACCTACCGTACCTCCCATCATCCCACTTCGCACTTGAAAAGAGCTAAGACTTCATACTCCTTCCACCAAAGGGCAGCAGAGTAAGGCGTGTAACACGTTTTCCTCCTCCCTCTCACGCACACCACAAAATGCATTATAACTCGAGTAGGTAAGGCATTCAATATTGCTCGCCATGCAAAGACTTTCACTCGAGGGAGCACGTTTACTGTCCATATCTTTTTCCACAAATCCGTAGCATAAGAAGGAGAGCCCTCAGACACAACACAATCATCCCCCCCATAACGCCTTATATGCAGACCGCACCGAATAACAACCATCCTTCTCAAGGTCCCAGCACAGTGTATCTTCAGGCAGCCGAGAGCTAATAGGAATGCTTAGAACTCTATCCACTTCAAAAGGGAGAAAATTTTGCGTTACTAGCTCCTTATTCCAACACTTACGAGTTGGGTCAATTAAATCCCCACCATAGTATTCGGACTCGTACCTCCTTGTGGTGAAAAGATTTTTCGGGTTTGCGTACCAGGAATTCACTCATCTTGCCACACTCTTATTCTTTCACCTTCACCCACACGCCACCTTACCCCACTCCTAATCACCCGCCTTGCCTCCCACAAACAACGCCAAGTGTAGCTTGGGTTTGAACCCAACTCAGCCTCCATATAAGTAGAAGTAGAATAATATTTAGCTGTCAAAATCTGTTCAAGCAAGCTCCCTGGCACAGTAATCAAACGCCAAGCTTGTTTCCCAAGTAAAGCCCAGTTAAGCAATTTCATATCGTGAAAACCCAAGCCTCCCTCTGTCTTAGGCCTACATAATTTCTTCCAGGCAACCGAATGTATTTTTGTTTCGCCATTTTCTTGCCCCCACCAGAATTGAGCTATCAAGGATCGTATCTCATCACAAAAAGAAGATGGAAACTTAAAAACACTCATTGCGTAGGTAGGAAGAGATTGGGCCACAACCTTTATCATAACCTCCCTACCAGCTTTAGAAAGAATCATCCCCTTATTCCAACCTTGAAGTTTTTTCCACAATTTTTCTTTCACTCCCTTAGTGATTACCTTCTTTGAAGGTCCTACAGTTGTAGGCAACCCCAGGTACATGTCATGGACATCCACTATTCGGACACCCAACTTTTGAGCAATTTCTCCCCTTCTAGTATCTCGGACTCCTTTGCTAAACGATAACGTTGTTTTATCAAAATTTACTTGTTGACCTGAGGACAATTCATACACCCTTAGAGCTTCCTGAATAGCCTCTGCATCATTTATAGTAGCTCTTGAAAAAATCAAACAATCATCAGCGAAAAGCAAGTGATTTAGAGAAGGGGAGGGGCCACCTTAACGCCACGTAGAGAATTATTCTCCTCTACTTTACGGAGCAAATGAGAGAACACTTCAGCACACAAGATAAATAAGTAAGGTGAAATAGGGTCACCTGGCCTAATTCCTCTTCCCGAGTAAAACTCTTACGTTGGCCTCCCGTTGATGAGCACAGAGAAAGAAACATAACGAACACACTGCATCACATTACTCCGCCACCCGTCGTCAAAACCAAACATCTCTAGCACAGCCTCCAAAAAATCCCACTCTACCCTGTCAAACGCTTTCGACATGTCTAGTTTGATAGCCATATTCCCTTCTACATTCTGCAGATTTTTCATATGATGAAAAATTTCGAAAGCTACCAAAATGTTATCTGTGATCAGCGTCCTTGGAGTGAAAGCACTCTGATTAATAGCAATAATTTTATCAAGGAAAACTTTAAGACAGTTTGCAAGCACCTTCGACACCAACTTATATATAACATTGCAGAGGGAAATAGGGAGACAATCAGACATACGATCAGCCTTGCTCTTTTTGGGAATTAGATCAATAAAAGTTTTATTCAGGAAACTGGGAATCTGCACCCCCCGAAGGATGCAAAACAGTATCAGTAAACGACTTACCAACAATGTGCCAATACGTCTGAAAAAACATTGGGCACATACCATCCGGCCTCGGTGCTTTAATAGGATGCATCTGGCTCAAAGGCAAGGTCCACCTCCTTCTCTCTGTACTCCGCTCTCAGAGCCATATTCATATCATCCGTAACACGAGAATGAAAATCCTCCAAGGCCTGCAAAATTAATGGCGGATTTGCTGATGAAAACATGTTACGAAAATAATCCATAGCCAGCTTACCTATCGCTTCATTTTCAGTGTGCTCAAGCCCTGAATCATCAACGAGAGAGCTAATACTATTTTTCTGCTTTCCAGTTGAAGCGCTCTGATGGAAAAACTTCGTATTTTGATCCATATATATCCGCAAGCCCCGGCGCTCGCGAGCGCTGCTGCCAGTACATCTCTTCATGTTTCACTAACTCCTCAATCTCCCGCAACAACACCCTCCTACTCTCAATCTGTGCAGTCGAGAGGCTGTTGCCATTTAACCGCTTCAACTTCTTTCTTTTCTTCTTAAGTTCCCAAAAAATAGGCCCAAATTTTTCTCCACTCCATTTTTTTAGCGAAGCTACGCAACCTTCCAGCTTGGTCTCAAAGTTCGACCCAGACAGCCAAGCCCCTATAATCACCTCTTCACACTCCTCCTCTTTAACCCATATCTGCTCAAATCGGAACGGTTTTTTAACCAATGCCAGATTAGTAGTCTTTCGTCAACGAGTGAGCTTGATGGGGGCATGGTCAAACCATCCCCTATCCAGATTCCAAAGGTGAGTAACCGGGAAAACATTCAACCAACTCGTTGTAGCAAGAGCTTTATCCAACCTACATTGCACATTTTCATCTGAGTCACGTCCATTATCATATGTAAATATAGCCAGAAAAAGAGATGTCATGGAAACCACAAGAATTTACCACAACCCTAAAATTCTCCATTTGTCGCTCCACTCTATCATTACCCCCAATTTTCTCAGTAGAAAGCAAAATTTCATTAAAGTCACCCATACAAAGCCAAAGAAGATCGGACTGCGTAGCAAGATGCTCTATTAAGCTCCAAGAAAGGTGCCTACTTTGAACCTCCGGCCAACCATAAAAAACCTGTGAATCGCCACTCCTCATTACTAATTCCACCATTCACAACAACGTCAATATGGTGAACAGACATAGAGCTCAGAAAAAGTTTATATCTTTCCTCCATAACAAAGCTAACCCTCTGCCACGACCCATCGAATCCACAGAAACACCGTGAAAGTCCCCCAGTCTACTACGAACCCTTGAGAATTTTCACCACTATGTAACTTCCTCTCTGATAAGAAAATAAGAGACGGGGCCTCTCTCCGAATCAAATCGCGGAGATTACGAACTCTAGAGGGGTTTCCCAACCCTCTACAGTTGAGACTTAGAAGACTCATTGAGCTGGGCAAGACTGAAACTCGTCAGTCCTCGCCATTCGCCATCCATCTAATTTAATATCAACAGCTACCTTTTTGTTTAACGGTTCCATGTCACCTTCAACTTCCTTTTTGTCTCGTTCTCTTTTGCCATTTGTACTTTCAACCGTCTCCCCCAAGTCTGCCACATCTCCACCCTTCTCCCTAGCTAATTTGCGCCATTTGCGCCCCGCCTTTTTCAACTCTAAGACATTATCCACCATCAATGTATCTAGGCCATGCTCAACACCGATGACACCCATCACCCCCTCGAGTTTTTCCTTACCTATCTCCCTTGACTTCTGTCCCCTACTAGCAGCATTAACATCCAACAATTCCCTTGTAGCTCTCGCACCCTAGTCACTCCCTCCATATAAACCAATCGCATTTCAGCAACGTTTCACCTCTCATAACCTCCTTACCACCTATCACTCCCTCCCTGTTGTCATTCCCTCTGCCCATGCCATCATCAATCACTTCATTTCCTCTTTTAGACCCATGAGTACTCCCCCCATCAAGCATCGGGTCCCTCACCAATCCCCCCGGCACATTAATCTGTTGAGACAGCAATCCCTTACTACACTGCCCCCTGTAGGCGGCATTATATGTCTAGCATTACTACCATTAGAAGCAACAAAAATAAATGGACTTATATACGGGGTGTCATGCGAGAACTCATTACTCTTAGTGCACGTAGCTTCATCAACTGGTGCATTCGGTACTCCATTATTCTTAGTAGTAGCATCACCCTCCTCCAACTGACAACGGGTATTGATGGGAAATAACTCCTTGTTTCTTAATTGGGATAATGGCGAATCAAATCCCAACTTTCGCGAGCATTTAAGAAACTCTTTGGCCTACTCCCTCATCGATCTTCAGTCTACCCCGCCTAGGTGAGGCATGTAACCACGAGCCCCACCATTTTTCCTCCACGACATCCCTTCTACCTCCTTAAAGCAATCCCTCTCTATATGGCCCATGATTCCACACTCATAGCAAAACGTAGGAAATCTTTCATACTTGATTTCTACTAGGGCTAACTCCCCGCTTCATGTCTTAATTTTTTATATACGACGCGGCGGCCTGGAAACATCAATACACACCTTAACTCTAGCCGATTTTTCCCACCCAATACCATCCATTTCCACCTCGATTACCTCCCCCATACAGCCACCAATCAATCGAACATAGGTCTCCAACCGACTGTCCATAGGGAGATTATATAACCTTACCCATTTTCAATAAGAGTAGATTTCCATTTTCAATATCATGTAGCTATATATAAATCGAATTAATATGTCATGAGTTCCATTCCAACAATGAAAATGTTTCTCTTAATTAATGATCCCAACGATGGTCAGTTTTATAATAAAATGTTTCTACATTGCATCTACAAGGATGCATGGTGAAAAGTTTTATTAACGTCACATGCTTGGTTCAAGGATGATTCTTTTTAAAACTTTGCTAAGTTACACAAGATTACTTAGATGCTGACATATGTTGATATTTATAGAGCAGAAGAATCCTTATATGTATACTTTTTTTTCCTGTAGATTCTAAGAGTTTTTTTATTTCACCAGCAGAATGGTTGATTAGTACGGCCGCCTCTCTCATCTATGGGTTGTAATTGTAGTAAACCCTTACTACAAGAATTCAGAAGATATCATGTGATGGGAACTTTGCTTCAAAAATTTAGACGGAGAACAAGCAATAATTTCTTGGCTATATTAATCGCAAATTAAGTACTCCTCATAAAACTTGAATAGAGTAGTCTAATTACTTATGATGAAACTAAACAAAATTATAGACTTAAGGGCTCGTTCGTTATCGTTTTTGTTTCCAGTTTTCAGTTTTTTTTTAAAACCAAAAACAAAAATATGGAAACCATAAAAAATAGTTTCCAGTTTTTAGTTGTCGGTTTTTAAAATTGACTTGTTTACTTTTTAGTATAAGTATGACTAATTTTAAGTTTATTATTCCCTTATATCATATGACTTTTATATTTATAAAACCAAAAACCGAAAACTTACCATGATGTCGAACGAGTCCTAAGGTTTTGAGTACATACAAGTATAGATCATATGGGAAAAGAAAAGGGGATTTACCAATTACGAAAGCGGTTGATTATGTAGAGTTTCGTGACCACCATCTATAATGTACGTTACCCGCCAAACGGAAGATAAATAATAATTTATAGAACTCTACAAGGTATAATTGTATCTGAATCATACATTTTAAAATCAAGGGATCAAATTGGTAGAAGGGAAAAATTAAGGGGTGAATTTTGATGAGAATAAATAAGGGGATTTAGAAAGATAATATATGAGACATTGATTTTTTTATTTATTGGTTGATATTGCTCAAACTCTACATTGTAGAGTTATTTCAGAACTCCAGAAGATCCAAACACATCATGTTTTACATTAGTATAATGATTTTTCTAACCTATTCATAGTATAAAGGTTAAGCATTATCTATTTAGCAAACTAATTAAATAAATAAGAATATCCTTCCTATAATTATGCTTATTTAGTTAGGTCCTTATCTAATAGGAAAAATGATCACAAATAAGCCAACTTTTACCCAATCTGCTAAAAATAAGTCAATCTTTTGATTATCCAGAATAAGTCTACCAATAATACCAGTCAGTTTTTAACAAGTTATTACTTTTTTTTTGTAAGACAAATTTCATTAATTGAAGGCCAAAAAGCATCTACAATAGATATTGGAAAAACAAGATACAATTAAACAAGGTTAATCAAATTCGTCTTTGAAGAAACTATAATGAACCAGATCGAGCAATATAGCGCAACCTCTTTGTATTTACTGAATCAAACAGCTATTGATGAGGAAGTCTATCATCCTGACATAGTTTGGGAAGAGCATTCTTGATCGAGCCATGTTAACCGCATCCGAGATTCCAATACCTTCATGTTGAGTCTTGAACTCTAACCAATAAGAACAATTTCTCATACCACACTCACAACTCCCATAGGGGAGAAGGAGATCTCCACAACATAGACTAAAAAACCCATAAAAGAGTTTGAAAAAATCTCATAAAGAGATACTAATTTATTCAACAAAACAAGAAAATAAACTAAAAACTGAAAATAAAAGGAAAAAGGGGGCTCACCATGAATGAAATCATCCATGACAGCCCCTAACTGATGAAAAAGGAGTAGGGGAAGCTAGGTTTTTAGGGAGAAAAAGAGAGAGGGGAAGGCTAGGGTTTTTTTAACAAGTTATTACTGTTGTTAACCTATTTAACTAATTAAAGCTATGTGTAACTTTTTAATTGATTGTTATTATTTTATCTATTTTTCTTAATAAGAACATTATCTCTACCTGCTCTTCTTTATCCTCTACCTCCCTCCTCCCCAAACTCCACTGCACCACCACCACTTTACCATCCTCTTCACATGCCCAGCGAGCCATCAAAATATTCGGTACACGAGTAATATCTTTTTTGTCAATCTGAGCAGGCTCATGATCATCATCTACCTCTATCTCTTCTGAGGAGTGGGAAACACAACCCATCATTTGAATCCATAACTTCCTTCCCTCCAATCCTAGTATTCTCGTTGTCGAATACGCAAATATCAGATGTTTTCCTAGAGAAATGAGAGAGATTTTAACATCTCAAAGCACTGACTTTGTCTGCTGTCATTATATCATCAAATACCAAAAAATGAACAACCACACCAAAATCCTCTTTAATTAACAAAGAATAGAATAATTGAATTCTAATTAGCAATGAATTGCTCTTTTTTTTTCTTTCTCACTATCGATTATATCGATTAATTTTGCAGGTTTTGATTTGTTTTCTATTTGATCTAGCGTGATATTTTTTTGTGATGAGGTTGAAATCAGTTATTATTTGAAAACTAGTTATTAGGCCCGAGCTATGCTCCGGGTAAGAAAAAATTTCATTTATTAATATAATACTTTGTGACAATAACACTAAATACAACTTAGTTTAGTGGTTAGAACTTTAGTATATGTACTTGAGGTCTCGGGATCAAATCTTATACTATGCAATTTCTTAATTTTTCTATTGTACATGGATTACATGAACTAAAACTCCCTAGGGAGAGCGCCACGTGACACATTTTCTTATTTTCGCACCCCTTTTAATATATTTGTATAGATAGATGTTGGACCAATTTGAAGATGCAGAGTAGCAGGAGTTTAGTATTTCTAAGTTTTGACATGTTTGAGTAATGTGTGAAGTCTTAATTATGTTGAAATTCAGATGTTCTAATTGGTAATAATGTCATCAAAATACTTGAGTCTAGTTGCGCCCTATTTGTTAATAAGGATATGATTGTTTGCATGTAGCAAGATGGTGAATTTTTGGTAGATGTTGACGAAGTTTCGAGGGCTGGGTTTTCGACATCGGGAGTAACGGTCGATTTTGGGGTTTTGGGTGGCGATGGGTTTCGGGTTTGGGGTGGATGAGGCGTTGGAAAGGGTGGCAGCCATGGAAGGATGTGGGTGAGAGAAAAGAGAAAGACGTTTAAAAATACAAAAAAAAAAAAAAATCATATTATCTTACCTTCGTAACATATTACAAGTTATTTAACTTGTTTAAAATTAGTGAATATCAAAACTAGACTTATTCAAAAATAATTAAAAAATTGACTTATTTCTAGCAAAAAGGGCAAAGATTGACTTATTTATGACAATTTTTACTATTTAATATATATTTTAACTTTTTCTTAATTAATCAACCAAAATCACGTACAATCAAATCTCCTCCTTCCTACTTTAGTGTTTCCTCCTCAAATATATATTTACCCTCAAAACTATCGTTGGCACCACTTTTGTGCTTCCTTCTCAAAGTAAATTTACAGTAATATGTCCATAGCTTATATGTTTATTTTAAAGATTATTGTTAGCATCTCAAAATTTGGTCACCAATGGAGATAGATTCAAATCGAGAATGACACTGTCATCGAATCCTTTTAATGACGATTAAGGACTCTTAATTAGAGGATTAAAGGGAGGTTAAGGCATAATAACAACTCTAATCTATGGAGGTTACATTTATGTATGACCTTTGTCATTCTTATGAGCTAGAGGAAAAGAAAATCAGTTTTTTTTCATATTCCGAACGACTTGCTTTGCTTGAGAGAAACCTTGCTAATTTCTCTCTAGTATTCTTCACAAACATCAAACACAAAGTTCTTGTTAATTCACATAGAAGATCATCTTGTGAATTGTTTTCTCTATTGTATCTCATTAGTTGTTTCGTGTTAACCTGGTGATCCTAGAGGGCGAAATTAAACTAATAGGAAAGCGTAGTTTTCGTGCCTTGGATTGGTATATCCGGTTCCCTTGTTTGATCACGTCTAACAATCTATTAGTTTAACTTCCCTCTTTTCGGATATGGCTCAATCACTCAAGGACATGACTACGAAGTTCCAAAAGTTGGACAAGTTTGAGGGGGTGGGTTATCGAAGATGGCAAAAGAAGATGCATTTCTTGTTGACTACTTTGAATGTGGTGTATGTTCTTTCAACACCCATGCCACCGTTCCCGAAAGATGGAGAGGAAGAGTCCATGGAGACTACAAGGAAGAGAACAAAGTGGAAGAATGATGACTACATTTGCGGGGATCACATCCTCAACTCTCTCACCGACCCTTTATTCGATCTTTACCAAAACGTGGAGAGTGCAAAGGAACTTTGGGATGCTCTTGAGGCCAATTATATTTCGGAAGATGCTTCAAGTAAGAAATTTCTTGTTAGCAATTTTAATTCAATTAAAATGACTAATGATCGGCCTATTGTAGAGCAATTTCATGAAGTTCATCATATTTTGAACCAAATAAGATCACATGGTATGGTGATGGATGAAGCCATTGCGGTTGCCTCCATTATTGATAAATTACCACATACTTGGAAAGACACTAAGCATTCCTTGAAACATAGGAAGGAAGATATCTCCATGGAGCAATTAGGAACTCATCTTCGTATTGAAGAGGGTATCCAGTCTCAAGATGGGGTTAAGGATACTACTTTAGTATTCCTAAGTCTACCGTAATATGGTAGAGGTTGGTGGGTCTAGTAAGACCAAGAAATCCAAAAAAACAACAATAACAAAACCAATTTGCAAACAAGAAGAGGAAGACCCTCACTTGTTGGTATGCAATGGTCCTCTCCAAGAGGGATTGTCCTTCTAATAACAAGAAGAAGACAAAGAAAAGACAACCTAGTGTTGTTCTAAACCAAGGTAAAGTTACACATGAAAATATAATTGAAGAAATGAATTTTGTGGCTATGATTTCTGAAATTATGTTTGTGCAGGTTGATGATTCTTGGTGGATAGATTAGGGATCCTCTAGACATATGTGCAATAATAAGCATTTCTTCAAGTCTTTGAAAGATTTGGATGATGGTCCAATCTTGTATATGGGGAATGATTCTACGGAAAGGCAAGGTATAGGCCAAGTAGAATTATGTTAACCTCGGGAAAGACTTTAACTCTCGGGATGTTGTTATGTACGGAAGTTAGGAAGAATCTTGTGTCGAGGGTCTTTTGAATAAATTTGGTTTTAAAGTTGTTTTGAGTCGGATAAATTTTATTTCCAAGGGTGGTATTTTGTTGGACAAGGTTTTTTTGTAATGGAATGTTTAAATTTAGTATTGATAATAAATTGTACTAGTTCTATTTACATGCTTGATGTTTCTTCTCTATGGCACAATCGTTTATGTCATGTAATATCGTAGATTATATGACATGTCTAAAGGTGGTTAATACCTCCTTTCGATTTAAAGTTAGAGAAGTGTAAACATGCTGCTAAATAAAATTACAAAAATCCTTATCCTAGTGTGACTAGACAAACGTATTGCTAGAATTGGTGCATAGTGACTTGTGTGACTTTCATAGTTCACCTTCTTTGGAAATAAAAAATATATTGTAACTTTTTTGATGATTTTTCAAGGTTTTGTTACATATATTTATTATTTACTAAAGATGAAGCACTAGAAAAGTTTAAGACCTTTAAACCAAGTGGAATCCAACTAATAAGTTAAAGGTTTCGGGCGGATAGGGGTGGTGAATACTATAATCCTAGCTATTTTAGTTCCACTGGTGTAATTCATGAAACAACCCCCCATACTCACCTCAAAAATAATGGTATAACGAAAAATTGGGTTCTAAAAGAAATGGTAAACACCATGCTTTCTAATTCGGGTTTTTGGGGTGATGCAATTTTAACTGCATGTTATATATCAAATCGAGTTCCTAATAAAAGGAATAAGACTACCCCTTATGAACTTTGGTGTAACAAAAAGCCTAATCTCAATTACCTTAAGGTATGGGGTTGTAGGGCAATTGTCAATTACGACCTAAAAGGAAAACTTTAGGTGAAAAAGAATTGATTGCATTTATATAGGCTATGCGGTACATAGCAAAGCCTATAGGTTTTATGTTATTGAGCCCAATGACTTTATCTCTATTCATTCCGTGATAGAGTCAAGGGATGCAATATTTGATAAGACTCGATTCTCACCGATTCCAAGACCAAATGACATGATACCTAGTACTAGTTCCAATGTTGTGGATGACATTAATAATGATCATGATACTACAACACCGAAAATTAGGAAAAGTAAAAGAATTAGAAAAGAGAAATTTTTTGGACCGGATTTTCAACTATATTTAGTAGAAGGGTCAAGTGAGTCAATTTTGACTCAAATCTCATATTGTTAAAATATGAAGGAGGATCCTAGGACCTTTGATGAGGCTATGAAGTCTCATGATTCTGCTTTCTGGAAAGAGGCGGTGAATGATGAAATGGATTCAATAATGGGAAGTCATACTTGGCTTTTAGCTAATTTACCTCCCGGTTGCAACCACTAGGGATGACAACGGGCCGGATCTGGACCGGATCTTGGTGGTACCAGATCCAAATCCGTTTTTTGAGCCTGGACCCAGATCCGGACCGGATCCTAGGGATCTCAAAAGGCAATACCCAGATCCAGATCCACTAGATCCACGGTTCTACGGATCTGGATCTGGATCTGACTGTTTCTTCAAAAAGTTGTACAAACAATTGCCAATATTTTATCACTAAATAATATAATTATTATAACATTCACCAAACTACAATATAGCAACATCTCAACATTTAAAATATTCAATCTTGTATGAGAGTGAGATAAACAGTAGCCTTAAGTTACTAATTAAAAATTAAAATATTCAAACTATAAGAAAAACGGATCTGCGAGTCGGATCTGGATCCTCTCCATAAGATCCAGATCCGTTTTTTGTGTGGGATTCGGATCCGACCCAGATCCGTAAGGTCCAAAATGCTAAGATCCAGATCCTTCAAAACGGATCTGGATCCACGGATCTGGAACGGGTCCAAGATCCATTGCCATCTCTACCGGTTGGTGGTCCAAGGTTTTAGGCAAAGATATGGTATCAATTATTTTGACACTTATGCTCCGGTAGCTAAATTAGCTACCATTAGACTTTTGATAGCATTGGCTGCGATTCATGGTCTAGTAATTCACCAAATGGATGAATAAACTGCTTTCCTTAATGGTGAATTGGAGGAGGAAGTGTACATGAATCAACCTGAAGGGTTCGTAGTCAAAGGTCAAGAAATTAAGGTTGCAAATTAGTAAGATCTTTGTATGGTCTTAAACAAGCACCTAAGCAATGGCATCAAAAATTTGATGAGGTTATTTTGTCTAGTGGGCTCAAAATAAATCAGCCCGATAAGTGTTTATATAGCAAATTTGATAATAATGGTAAAGGAATTATAATTTGCCTATATGTTGATGATATGCTTATCTTTGGGACTGATTTGGAACAAGTGAAAAGGACCAAAGTCTTTCTCTCTTCTAGCTTCTCCATAAAAGATTTGGGTGAAGTGGATGTTATTCTAGGTATTAGAATAATGAGAGGTAAATGATCAATTTTTTTATCACAATCTCATTACATTGAGAAAGTGATCAAGAGGCTTAATGACTCGAATTCAACTCATTTTGCTACTCCCATGGGTCCTAGTATTCACTTGGTTCCGAGTAGTGGTACTCCTATTTCACAATTGGAGTATGTAAGCTTAATTGGAAGCTTCATGTATGCTATGACTAGCACTCGACTGGATATAACTTTTGCTATTGGTAAGCTCAGTAGGTATACTAGTAATCCTAGTATGTTGCATTGGCAAGCATTGAGAAGAGTGCTAAGGTATTAGAATAAAACCTTGGATTATGTCATAACTTACAAAGGAGAACCTTCTATTCTAGAAGGTTACTCGGATGCTAGTTGGATTTCCAATAAGGAAGATTATTCATCCACAAGTGGATGGGTGTTTCTTCTTGGAGGAGGTGCTATTTCATGGACATCCATGAAGCAAACCTGTATAACTGATTCAACTATGGCATCAGAATTCATTGCATTGGCATCTTGTTGCCAAGAAACGAAATGGCTAAGGAATGTGTTGAGTGAGGTTGACTTGTGAGTCAAACCTATGTCACCTCTTCCTATTCATTATGATAGTGCATCAACCATAGCTAAAGCTTATAGTGAAGTCTACAATGGAAAGTCAACACACATTGGAGTTAGACATAACTATGTGCATGAAATGATAAGGAACAATTTTATAACTAATAATTTTGTTCGCTGTAGTTTGAACTTCGCGCATACGTTTACTAAACCGTTGTCAAGGGAACTAGTGAACAAAATGAACACGGGATGGTCTTAAGCCTATTGAACAACTTATGGTGAAGGAAAACTCAAATTGACGTCTAATACATCGTTAGATCTCAAATTTTAATGAGGATAGTACTTCTCTCGAAGGTTGGGAGCACTTGTTTAACACATCTTAAGGTTAGTGCTTGTTGCTACAATGTTAGGAGGTTGAATTTATTCTTAATAAATCTTTGAAAAGTGCTCAATTGTAGGAGCATGTTCATAAAGATTTACCTATATAAGCTAGAGGTTTGGCCGCTTCACCAAGTCTAAGGCTTGACTTGGAACGCTTATGAATGGATATGGACACCAAGGCTTCATAGGTGTGGGAGGTTAAGAACTAAGTTTATGCTTATGTGTATTAGTATCTTCAATATTTTGTGGTGGTTATGTGATTCAAAACTTTGTCTATCATTATGATCGAAATTATTATAAAGTTACTTTTACTGAGTGGAGATTCAATCATAAGATATTTCCATGATGCATGATCATGTCTTGTTTGTGATTTATAGCAAGTTGAAAAACTTTTCAACATTACCCTATAAATGGGAGGAGGATTGTTGGAACATTTATAGGGTAATGGGTTTATAAGCTCATATGATCCTATACTAGAAGAGGAGGAGATCTGGTATGTTAAGATTAGAATACGCAAAGTAACGTGAAACAATCAAGCAAAACAGAAGGTCGGTCGCGGGTCGCGACCAGTGCATTGACGCGACTCGCGATCTATATCGCGAGTCGCGACGTGGGTTCTGTCTTGGAACGTGAATGTTGCGTGGACGGTTTATAACCGTTGTATTGTGTACGTTATCCTTTTAATGACGATTAAGGACTCTTAATCAGAGGATTAAAGGAAGGTTAAGGCACAATAACAACTCTAAGCTATGGAGGTTACATTTATATATGACCTTTGTCATTCTTATGAGCTAGAGGAAAAGAAAATCAGTTTTTTTTCATATTCCGAAAGACTTGCTTTGCTTGAGAGAAACCTTGCTACTTTCTCTCTAGTGTTCTTCACAAACATCAAAACACAAAATTCTTGTTGATTCACATAGAAGATCATCTTGTGAATTTTTTTCTCCATGGTATCTCATTAGTTGTTTCGTGTTAACCCGGTGATCCTAGAGGGGCGAAATGAAACTAATAGGAAAGCTTAGTTTCCGTGCCTTGGAGTGGTATATCCGATTTCCTTGTTTGATCACGTCTAATATCTTGGACATCTTTACCCCAGTCTTCGGGACACCAAATAAGGAAGCCTTATTTACAGCAATAAAATTTCTAATTGTTGCTTGTTTAGTTCCCCTATTTATCCGATGACATTCCACACTAAAATGCTATCGATGTGTGTTGACCCAATATGGTTTTGATGATGACAAACTAAAGTAATTTAACTAACAAAGTTTATGAGTTTTATGTGTGCAAGAATCATTGTAAAAGGTTGTACCTATAGCATTGAGAATGCTTGTTATGAAAGATGTGCGAGGTGCATTGTTCCTATGGATAAAGAGAATACTACAATCATGGTTGAAGTGAAGAGGCTTGACTTGAAGATTGAAGTGAAGATATTCAAAGGAACAACTATCCTAACATGAAGGAAGCTTAGAATGCATGAGTTTGTATTTAAGTTCCTAAATGTAAAAAGGGAACAAGATCCGGAAAGGTAAGAAAACTTGAGTTATAAAGTTGGAATGATGGTTTAGAGTCTCTAGTTAAGTTCCTAGGTTTAATGAGTCTAAATGGTAAAAAGGTTATGTCAGTTTCTGTTCCTATGTTGGGAACAGACGTTGGTACCGTTTGGGAACACGGGTTGGGAACAGACCTAAAACGTCCTATGTAGTGCGCCTAACATTACTTGTGCGCCTAAGAGGTTAGTTAGAAGTTTTAGGTTAGTTTTGACTAGATCCACTATTTTAGGGAGTTTGTTATTAGTTTGTTAGGAAAAGATTTTAAAATGATTTTGTATTTTGAAAAGGATAATATCTTATTTTAAAATCTTATCTTTTTATTC
Source organism: Beta vulgaris subsp. vulgaris (assembly GCF_026745355.1). Classification (NCBI taxonomy): domain Eukaryota; kingdom Viridiplantae; phylum Streptophyta; class Magnoliopsida; order Caryophyllales; family Amaranthaceae; genus Beta; species Beta vulgaris. Next base: position 55,161,050 of record NC_079206.1, read on the forward strand.
TAAGTAAAATCTTATCTTTTGAAAAGATTAACCCCTTCATCTCTCTTTCCATTTCACCATTCATCTCATAGAAAATCTCTTCAGTTGTAGCATTCATAACATCAAACTTGTTGGTAACTGGTGTGCTTGGTACCACTGCTTGTACATGCATCCTAGTGGCCACCTTGTCTGCAGGTATCATCTCATCAGCTTGCCCTCCAATTACTACAGGCTTTTCCTTCACCACCCTCTCCTTTTTTACCTTCTGAACATGTTTTGATGACGAAACAGATATGAGAGGCAGAGATGGTCCCACGAGCGTGCCAAAATCTGTATACACAAAATTTCGAGTCAAAATATATAAGACAGGAAACAAAGTAACAGAGAAATTTTTATTTCAATAAATGTATTGAGTATAATCTTTGTAAACAGTTTATAATGAAAATAAACTAAGTCCTCTGATTCTGTTCCGTAACTTGAGAGTGACACGTGTTGGTGTCGACGTGGAGTTGAATGTAGACTGACCTGTTGTCAATGTCAACCTGAGTTTGAGTGTGAGGTGACGTTTTGTCAACGTCAACCTGAGTTTGAGTTTTGTTTGGGTATATTCGAATGAGGGCTGACAAAGCTTGAATCTCAGTCGAATATGTTTGAGTGTATCTGAACAGTCAGCACAGATTTGATGTGCTTGTTGACTATTTGCAGAGAGAATTCTCATAGAATTTTGTGAGCTCTTGAGAATAATGATTTTTTCGCCCTCCTCAAATGAGAGATGTGAGGTCTATTTATAGGGAATGGAAATCTCTTCACGGACTTGGTGATTTATGAGTTTGGGCCCGTTTATGACTTGAAAGTCTTTTTTTACCTTTGCCATTTGACCAACTTATTCGGACTAGTAATATGGGCTAGCCGAAATATTTTAGAACCCAAATTATATTTGTTTAATTTAATTTGGATATGTTCTTTGAGTGGACTAAATTAATTAAATTAATCATATTTATTTAGCTCAATAATAATTAATTTATTTTAATGTAAAACACTAATAAATTTTTAGTGTCTACAGATGGTCCTCCCTTCACCTTTCCCTTGTTCGTGGCTTTCGACCCACAAGGTATGCCCATGGCTACCAATTCGCACTGGAAAACCCGCGAGAGAAAATTTCAAACGGTTATTTCACCAAATACCCCTGACAAAAAAAATTATTCACCAAATACCCCCACTTTTTTTAAAAAATTCACCAAATTCCCCCGACTTTTAAAAAAATTCACCAGATACCCCAAATTTTTTTTTAAAATATGACATAAAATGCCCTTAATGACTAGTGGAAGTTAACTCTATTAGTCATTAGCGTTAATTAAATCTAATTAACCCTAAAAATCCCTAAAAACTCTAATTAGCCCTAAATATCCTAAAAAACTAACTAACCCTAACCCCCTCTCTCTCCTAACCCACAAGCCCCCAGTCCACCACCCCCAACAACCTTATCCCCACCAGCCCCCTCCCCCTTCACCTCCCACGCAGCTCCCTCTCCCCCAGCCTGTAGTCGCGCTTCCCCCTCCCCACCAACCCAGCCTGAATCCCCCCTCCTCCTCCCCACCACCCCAGCCTGAATCCCCCCCTCCTCACCACCCCAGCCCAAATCCCCCTCCCCCTCCTCACCACCCCAGCCCAAATCCCCCCTCCTCCCCACTCTTTCGAGTTCACACCTTCAAACTGACACCCCCCACCCCTTCGAACTTGACGCTCCACCACCCATGCCGCAAAATCGCGAATCCCGAGGCTGGTGGTGCTGTAATTTTTGCGAGGGAGCCTTTTTTGCAGGGGGTTGCGGGGGAGGGGTAGAGGGTGGGTCTGGTGTTGGTGGTTGCGGGGGAGGGGGCTGGTGGGGCTGGGTTGTGGTGGGGTGGTGGATGGTGGGGATGGGGTTGTTGGGGGGGGTGGGGGCTGGTAGGTTAAGGGAGAGAGAGGGTTAGGGATAGTTAGGGTTAGTTAGGGTTAATTAGGTTGACTTAGGATTAATTAATTTGATTTAGGGCTAATTAGGTCGACTTAGGACAAACTTGTAAATAAACACTAACGGAGGATTAACGTCCATAGTCAACATTTGGGATATGTGGTGATTTTGTTTAAAAGTCATAGGTATTTGGTGAATTTCGAAAAAAGTTGGGGTATTTGGTGAATAAAATGTTTTGTCAGGGTATTTGGTGAACTAACTGAATTTCAAAAGTCGGTTTTCTAGTCTATAAGCATACAACTTCCCCCTTCTCACTTCATTGCACCATCAACTTATTTTTGTTAATTGCTATTTATTATATAGTACATTAATCATACACCCAATTTTATCTTTTGGTCATTTACTCATTCGAAGCTCTACCTATTATGTGATTATGCTCATTTCCAGTTTCGAATGAGGAATGAGCAAAAAAAACCTTGGGAGTACCCGGATGTATGATAAAAAATTTCGTTTATTATATCGTGGAAGGAAATATCAGTACTGAAAACAACACCCAGAATTGTTCTCTTAATGGTATAAGGGTTGCTAAGAGAGAACATTGAATTAACCTAATAATCATTCATCCCTAACCTCACACAAAAATAATGCTTATTGTCACTAATCAACAATATATTGATGGCTAAGCAGAAATTACTCTATTATTAATCTAAGTAACCCTGAAATTAAAAGTTGCACTTATATTACTCAAAATTACCTTTAAACTATTGTCATTATCTTGGAAGTAACAGGGTGGAAACCCAAATCATTTTTTTGGTGAATTAGACTCAAAAGTCTATCTCCACTTTAGCATCCCGTAATGAAGATCATTACCCTAACCAATCCGTACCGAAGAGGAGCAACTAAAAGCCTTGCCGAAACCTCGTTCAACTTCGAAATATTATTGTTTGAATTCCTTTTTTAAAAAAACCTATATTCAAAACTCAATTAATTATGCATAATAATTAATTATTTTTTCAAATAAATCTTTTATTAAGCTAATTATATAATATCATATTTTAAGGTTTTAATTGTTATTCTTTGATAACAATCAGAAATATATGACTAAAGATTATTCAAGATAAAATCAAAATTCGGTGAAAATTATCAGTGTGCATTCATCGCACCTAGCCTGCACACTACACAAGATTGTTGAGGTGCACATGAAGCTTGCGTTGGCCGCACACTTTGTGCGTGTCACACACGATGGTCATGTTAGGCGCAAAAAATCATGTTTTCTCCACTGCAGTTGTTTTCGTAACACCAATCTCTTTTTCTTATAAATAGGCGTGATTTTCACTCGTATTCTCTGACAACTTTACAACGACATCCACCCATTATTTAACAACATTTAAGACTAAAAAAGCTCTCAAACATTCATATTAAATCCATTTTAAAATACATTCAACTGGAAGATATTCATTGTTCCTGCTACTCGAATCTTCATTTATATTATTTTTTCAAGGCGCCGATTATATCCAATGAGCAAATATAGGTTCGATCAATTTTTTTTTCTGGAATACCAAAAGCAAGCATGACATTATTATGAACATACATCACAATTGATTCCTCCAATAATGTCTATATTGTCAGTCTAATTTTCTTTCCTTTTGTACTAACAATTCACTTTTCATGATGGATATGTAGGAGTTAAATTGCAATTGGGAGTACACTCTTGTACATTTGTATAATCTTTCTTTTCCCTTTTTCATGCTCATATGAAATTATGTTCCTTTGAATGGTTTATATCTTTTTAATGTTGGATATGAAGCCTATAAATCGGGAGGGTCTCTCAGGTTTTGATCATAAAATCATAAGATTCTACGAAAATGATTCTATGATAAAATATGTAAGCTGTTTACCTATATTTCCAATGAAAATCACTAAAAATTCAATTTTAACTGTAATGATAATCACGAGCTGAGAAATGATGTCATCAAAGGGATTAAAAGAAGTTGAGAAAATACATGCTTCTTTAAGTCAAAAACAAATGAAATGATTCAATAAACATATTGCACCAAGAAGAACCGAATAAGATAGAGAAATTTGTGCATGCGTGTGATGTGAGGGTGAAAATGCGACAACTAGGACTTGAAACAAATGACATCTTATAAGAATGATCCATTTATTTTAGGATTTTTTAACAGAATAATACAAACTTTTGCCCGTTCTCTCGCAATAATACAAACTTTTGATTATTTTTTAATAATACAAACTTTACATCAAAATTCCTCTAGTAGGTCAAATTGAGTTGTAACCGGTAAAACAGGTCAAAAAAATTTCAAAATGATCTTTATTCTTTCTCCCTCCTCCCCCAACCCCCATTCACCTCAACCACCTCATCTTGTTACCTCCTACAACAATTTAACAACCGGCATTGTCCTAATGGAGGAATTTTAATCAAAAGTTTGTATTATTAAAAAATAATTAAAAGTTTGTATCATTGCGAGAGAACGGGTCAAATTTTATATTATTCTTTTTAAAAAATCCTTTAACTTACTATCCAGCAATAGACTTCAATAAAAGGGGTAGATGTCGAATCATTAAAATCGAAAATAAATTACGATTTTACCGATTCGACCGATTTTGTACGATTAAATATCCTTTATAAACCTTTTAAAACCCATATGCATAGGGGTGGCCTTTTTATCTTTCTTTAACCACCTATTTCCATTAACTGCAGCACCACCCATATACATCTCAAAAACCACACCCGAAAATGCGAATAGGTTTCATCTTGCAAAAAGAATTAGGTTTGTTCCTGCAAAGTATGCTTTAAAAAAAAATTTCAAAAAATTTAACTTTTATAAGTTTTTTTTTTACAAATTTTTCAAAGTAAAATATAATAAAGTCTTATAATCATTAGTGGAAAAAAAGCGCAAGGGCTGTGATTAGCCTATAAACCGCAGCCCTTCGTGCCCTTTAGTGAAGGGTTGCGATTCGTCGAAAATCGCAGCCCTATAAGTAATAAAGGGTTGCGGTTTTTGGACTAACGACAACCATTTATGGGCATTTTTTAAAAATTTTTTTGAAAGGAATTCCCGTGCTTAAAATGTTAAGCGGCTAGGGTTCTCACAATCTCCTCTCCCTCATTCTCTCTTCTCTCTCACGTCAACTAACAACCTCCTTTTCCCTTTTCTCTCACCCTACTCCCTTCTCCCTCACTCTCCTCCTTCTCACTCGTTCCCTATCCAACAATAGCAGCACAACAACGATGCAACAACAACAATACCACAAAGGAGAATGAAGCACCAACGACACAACAATAATCTTGCTCGTAACGACAACAAAGCACCAGCGACACCAGTGGGCCATCGACTGCTGCAAATAATATTGGGGCGGAACGAAGGAGATAGAACGCGAAGATTTTCGAAGCTCTTCTCTCAATTCTTCAACTTCAACCTTCAGCTTCACTTCTCCTTCGCCTTCAACTTCTTATTCTGCACCGTCCTCGTTTTCCAACACCGCATGCGATAGATTAAGTCGCGAAGAATTGCCATAATTTTGTATTCTTCTTTTATGTTTTCCTATGATTTCGAGATATTCTTACTTTAATTTCGTTTATCAATTTCATGTGTAATTCACGACCTTTTACGTGTGAAATTTTGTTTGTATGCGTTTTGATTTTAGTTGTTTAATTTATTCTCAAGTCTTTTTTTTTTCTAACTCCCTACAATTCACCGTCGTCGTCAAACCATAATTTGATCTAGATCTAGGGTTAATTTAATTTTTCATTTAATTGGGCGCCAATGACGAAAGTGTCAATTTTTGGGTTTCAGATCTAGAATTTCTTCTGCTATTTCTTAATAACTATAAGAAAGCAGTTGATGTTCGTGTTGTAGAGATGCTTTTAGATACATTTAGACTTATAAAATGCAAAAACAAAAACAATTTTTTTTTGGATGACAAGGGCTACGTGCTTTAGCAAAAACCGCATCCCTTTGTATAAGGAAGGGCTGCGATTGTGAGCCTAAATCGCAACCCTTCATTTTTGCCGAAGAGTTGCTACGGCAAGGGCAGCTGGCCAAAACGCAACCTTAGGGATGTTTTGATCACAACCCTTGCGTTTTATTCCCAATAGTGAATTATATGTAACTGTAAAGACATAGCCAAGTTTTTTGATCTCTAACACTTTTAGTAACGTGATAACATTCTCTTACCCCAATTCCATTGAAATTTTTGTTTTTACCCCCAATTCCTTAGAAGTTTTTTTTTTTCAATACCATGCCATAATGTTTATTTTTCAATTTGACACTATACGAAAAATTACAAAAAGCTAATAAAACCAAATATCAAAGTTATGAATAATAATATACTCCTAGTAACTGATTCGGAACATTGCCCAAGCTAAAATACTAGTTTAAGTTTAGAAAAGGTGTATTAAAAGACAAGCATAAGAAAATAAGAATGTAAGACGGAGTTTGGTTCACATAGTGGTACGGGTTTGGAATTAGTAATGAAATCAAGGTGGTATAGGTTTGGAGCTTGATACCTAATACCGTGTGTTTGGTTTTATTTGGGAATGAAATTTTTTTCTTCTATTTAATACCTAGAAGTATTGGTATGAGCCAAACCCACCTCTCTCCTTGGGTCTCTAAACCCCATACCTTATGAGTTTGAGGTATGGGTTTTAAATCTATAAAATTATTAAACAAACACTCGGTATGAGTTTTGTTCATTCTAAACTCATAACTTGTAAAGAAGTGTTTAGGGTTTAATTGTCTGCCTTTTCTATTGATATCAAGTAAATATATATAGTACATCCAAGAAGGAAACAAGATAACAATACACCCTATATACAAGGAAAGAGATATTAACAAATATTAACAAATCCCTATACAATCTCGCCTAACACCCCCCCGCAAGTTGGGCATGGGTTGGATCCAAAATACCCAACTTGGATAATAACAAATCAAACTGAGTCTTGCCAAGAGCCTTGGTGAAAATATCGGCAAGCTGAGCTTTGGTGTGAACATAGGAGGGATCAATGAGACCAGCGCGAATAGCATCCCGAACAAAGTGACAGTCTATGTCAATGTGCTTGGTACGTTCATGAAAGACGGGATTTTTGGCAATATGTAGAGCAGACTGGCTATCGCAAAAAAGAGGAATGGCCTGGGGATGATGCACTCCCAAGCTGATCAATAGGGCCTTCAACCATTTCAACTCACAAGTAAGAGATGCCATAGAACGATATTCCGCCTCAGCAGATGAGCGGGAAACCGTAAGTTGCTTCTTAGTCTTCCAAGAGATCGGGGAGTGACCAAGGAAGACAAGCCAACCAGATAAGGAACGACGCGTGAGAGGGCAAGCCACCCAATCCGAGTCACACCAACCCTGAAGAGAGAGGTCACAATCAGAACGCAGAAGGATACCCTGCCTAGGAGTACCTTTCAAATAGCGAACAACACGTAGGGCAGCATCCCAGTGCTCTTGGCGAGGTTCCTGCATGAACTGAGAGAGAACATGAACCGAATACGCCAAGTCAGGCCGAGTAACAGCCAAGTAAATCAGTCGCCCAACAAGACGACGATAAGCCGCAGCATCAGAAAGCAAGGGACCTGTAGCGAGCGCAAGACGATGATTCTGCTCGATCGGGAAACCAGAGGGATTAGAACCCAACAAACCAGCCTCAGAAATAATATCCAGGGTATATTTCCTCTGACAAAGAAAAATACCAGCAGAACTCCGAGCCACCTCAATACCCAGAAAATACTTCAACACACCCAGATCCTTCATCTTAAAACAATCACTCAAATAGGCTTTGAAAGTAGAGAGCGCAGCGGAATCATTACCAGAAACAATGAGATCATCAACATACACCAAAACATTAAGCTGAACAGAGTGACGAGTGTAGGTAAAGAGAGAGTAGTCAGAATAAGATTGAAGAAAACCATACGCCCGTAAAGAAGTAACCAACTTGGCAAACCAACAGCGAGGAGCCTGCTTCAGACCATAGAGAGACTTGCGGAGGCGACACACAAGATTAGGATTAGGACAAGCAAAACCAGGAGGAAGCTTCATATAAACCTCTTCATCTAAATCACCATGAAGAAAAGCGTTATGAACGTCCATCTGATGAAGTTCCCAATTTTTGGAGGCAGCAACAGCAAGAAAAGTACGCACAGTAGTCATCTTAGCAACAGGGGCAAAGGTCTCAGTATAATCAATGCCAGCTTCCTGATGATTCCCCAAAACGACCAAGCGAGACTTAAGTCGTTCAATCTCTCCATTAGATAAGTATTTTGTGCGATAAACCCACTGACTGCCCAAAGCACGTTTCCCGGGAGGCAGTTCCTCCAAAGTCCAGGTACCATTATCCTCCAAGGCCTGAATTTCAGCTTGCATAGATTGTTTCCATCCCTCACTCCGCATAGCTTCCTTGAAGGACCTCGGTTCAGAAGTAGAAACAATAGCTACAACAAACTTCAAATAATTTGCAGAAAATTTTGAACAATTTATATAATGAGCTATAGGATAAGGAGTACCTGAGGAGGGAGACGGAGCAGGTGTAGAAGAAGATGGACTATCCGAAATAACAACATTAGTGACATAATCTTGTAGAACCACCGAAGGAAATTTGGTCCAAAGACCACGGCCCAAAACCGGAGGGGGTGAGGGACTCGCAGCAGGGGGCGTGTCGGGGAGACTACTAGGACCAGGGGAGTCCGTGTGAGAAATGGGCCGAGAGAGAGAGGTAGGAGAGGATGGGCGAGCGTCAGAAACGCTGGGCGAAGGGAGAGTAGGGCCAGGAGAGGAAAGGCGGGGGCTGGTCCGAGAAGGAGAAACGGGGCCGGGAGAGTCATTTTGTGGACTGGGCTGGTCCTGCGAGGCCGTAGGTGCGCAGGAGGGGGAAGGAGGAGGGTCATTTTGTGAGAGAGTGGGGGGGAAATTTGAGGAGGTGAGGGCACAAAGTCATCATCAAAATCATAGTGAACATGAATAGTGGGAGGGACAAGACTAGTAGGATCAATATTAACATCATCAGGAGATAAAAACGGGAATACTTCCTCAAAAAACTTGACATCTCTTGAAATAAAAAATTCCTTAGTATCAAGATCAAATAACCGCCAACCTTTCTTGCCAAATGGGTAACCAATAAACACACACTTCCGACTATGACTTGCAAATTTATCCCCTTTAGTCTTATGATTGTGAGCAAAACAAAGACAACCAAATGTACGAATAGCATCATAGGTGGGGGTAAAACCAAAAAGGAGGTCAAAGGGAGTTTTGTTGTGGAGGAGAGGAGAGGGAGTACGGTTGATTAGGTGAGCAGCGGCTAGAACACTTTCTCCCCAAAAATAAATGGGAAGATGGGCTTGGAACCTTAAAGCACGACCAACATTCAGAATATGTTGATGTTTTCGTTCAACACGACCATTTTGTTGTGGGGTAGCAACATAAGAAGTTTGAAAAATAATACCAGAGGCGGCAAAGAAATCAAGTAAATAATGAAATTCAGTGCCATTGTCACTTTGAACAACTTTAATGGATTGAGAGAATTGCCGAGCAACCATAGCCACAAAATTCATAAACATAGTAAACACCTCAGTTTTATCAATCATCAAATAAACCCAAACAGCACGGGAAAAATCATCCACAATAGTCAAGAAATAGCGGGCCCCACAAGAAGAAACATGTCTGTAGGGTCCCCATAAATCACAATGAATCTTCTCAAAAATCCTAGTAGCTTTAGTATCACTCAATGGAAACTTATCTCTAGAATGTTTAGCACGAAAACAAATTTCACATGCTTTATTCAAACTACCCTGATGACCACACAAAGGAGGAAGTAACTTCACCACTTTCTCCGAAGGATGACCCATACGACGATGCCACAACTCCATATCCGTAGAAACTCCATGAACCGAAACCTGAGGTAATGCTTCAGTGCTGGTGAAGTAGTCAAGTCCATCCTCCCTACGACCCGTTCCAATCAGCTTCCTCATGGGATCCTGGATAGCACACATAGTAGATGTAAATTGAACAAAACACGGCAAATCATTAGTCAGTTGTGCAACAGAAAGTAAACTACAACGAAATTGAGGAACTAAAAGAACATTAGTAAGAGTAAGAGAGGGAGACAACCGAACTGAACCCTTTTCAGTAGCAACGGCAATGTTGCCATTAGGAAGACTAAAAAGTTCATGCCATAACACATTCAATTGACCATAATACGTAGAAACACTCATGTTCTTGGTTTGTTCACATTTAGCAATAGCGGATTTTAATTGGTGAATGCGAGGACCATTGATAGTAGCAAAGCGAGTTTTCAAATGACTCCATAATTGATGAGCTTCGCGGAATTTAGTTAACGTACCTTTAACTTCAACATCAATAGTGTCGAGTAACCAAGAAACAATCATAGCATTTACCGTTACCCAGTCGGCGTCGGTAAATGGTGCAATCGGCCCACGCAGAGAGCCGTCGACAAAACAAAATTTCCGGCGAGCTTCGAGAGCCAGCTGGATGTCGCACGCCCAGTCATCGTAGTTGTCAGATTTGAGGCGAGTCGGAGTAATAAAGTCTCTGGGACGATCGCCTGTACCGAGAAAAAACGGGTTGGTAATATCCAACCGGGGGACAGAAGATTCCGGCGACTTTTCAGGAGTACCGCCGGCCATGAGAAAAAAAATGAGAGAAAAAGATTAGGGCACCGATACCATGTAAAGAAGTGTTTGGGGTTTAATTGTCTGCCTTTTCTATTGATATCAAGTAAATATATATAGTACATCCAAGAAGGAAACAAGATAACAATACACCCTATATACAAGGAAAGAGATATTAACAAATATTAACAAATCCCTATACAATCTCGCCTAACATAACTCATACCAAAATCATATGAACTTAACACTCCCTAAAAGAAACTAGCGGAAGTACCTTGAAGACCCATTTATGAGGTAAGAAAAACTAATCGGGTCGAAAAGCTGAAAAAGGACCCAACACATTATAGAGGCCAGAGGGTACCACAAGTTCACAATGACTCAACAAGATCCGAAGTTTGGAACCAATAAAGCAAAAAAGGAAGGCGAGGCATATCGCTTATGTATGTTAAAAGTTAAAACCAGAACAAAACCCTAATTTATCTGATCCCTCATATTTTCTGCAGCAGCTGCTGGTTTCTCTTAGTGAGGAGAGAAATAGGAGAGAGAAAATAATCATCATCAAACAACAACAATGGCGCCGTCAAGAACAGTAAAAGATGTATCTCCTCACGATTTCGTCAAATCCTACGCCTCTCATCTCAAGCGCTCCGGCAAGGTTTTCCTCTTTCTCTCTCTTTTCTCCTTTTTCATCGCAGATTGATTTTCTTGTTTGGTATGAAATTGATTCTTTTTCCTTAGGTTTTAATCACGTAAGTTCTTCGCATGACGATTGTAAGATTTAAACCTCCTTTAATTGCTCGTATTAGTATGATGTGACATCGAAAATTGTAATTACGAATTGGAAATTTCATGTTTGACATATGTGGTAGAGTATATGAAATAACGAATTTGATCATCTTTTTGGAGTTGTCTGCTCCTTTTGGTCTTAGTAGCTATTATTTGAGCTTGTTATGTTTATTCCGGGTGGCATTGAGTTGGAAATTATATTGCGGTGTAGATTGAAGAGTTGGATAATGATGCGTGTGTATATTGGAGGGAGAAAGAAGGTGGAGATGTTCCGATCAAGGCGACATTAAGCTTTACGCAATTGATCATCAAAAAAAGTAGTATATCTGATAAAAAAAAGTATTTTTGATCAATAAGATAGTAGAGTGAAACCAAATTGATCACTCTGATAACATATACCTATAACCTGGTAATATGTTTGGTTTTTATATACTATTCTGTTGTTTTTGTTACCAAAAATTGTTTGTGAACAAGAATGTTTTACGTAGTTCTGAATTAGGCATTTTTATAATATAGGATGCCTTATGACTCGAGTTAATATTAGCAGCTTATCTTATAGAGTTATGGTTATTTTGATTTTTGAAGCTAGATTATGATAGATTATTTAATCGTTGTGCTTTGTAGATGGAGCTGCCACAGTGGACTGACATTGTCAAGACTGGAAAGCTCAAGCAACTTGCTCCATATGACCCTGATTGGTATTACATTAGAGCTGGTAAGTGCGTGATCGGTTACTTGAAGCTCTATTTGCTCTTCCCCTCAAAACTGAAAAGACCTGTATTTAACTTGATTTAAGCCATAATTTAAGTTCCTTTGATGTTGCATTTTCTTTTTCCGTCAAGCTAATGGAGATATGTACCACTTTCTCCATACTTTTTACTTACATCATTTTGACTTTTGCACTACTCATAACTAACTTTGACTCTAATTATATAAAAGCTAATTTTGGAAATTACGGCATTGTTGGATTCATCTCAATTTATGTTTGTAAAATATCAACATTTTAAACTTTTTAACAATAGACCATCAAATATTTTGATGGTCAAAGTTGTGGATTGGATAGTGCAAAATTCAAAATGATGCAAGTAGAAGAATTGGAGGAAGTATATGAAATTGCTAAATAGGCTGTTTTTGCTAGATAAAGGAGGGAAATGAGATGCATGTATGAATTGTGTGTTTTATCTTAGGTTATAAAGTTGCTGAAAAACATCTCATGTCTTGTTTCTTTGAACTTAAATTAACCTTTCGGCAATAAAGAGTTCTACTACTGTATATGCCAGTTTTTATGAAACACTTGGCCATTTTAGGGTCCTTTGGTTCACTAATTTTGGGATCCAAGAAATGGAACAATTACCGATTTTCTTTCTTCTTCTTTAGTTCAACCCCTCACCAATCCATTATCATCGCTTTATGGTAATGAATTCCCCTAATTTGTTACTTTCCCTTCCCCCAAGTAACAAAATCCATTATTTGGTGATTGTGGTTACCATTCATTTTCATTCCTTGCTGATTTATTTGTGGTTACTATTCATTTTCATTCCTTGGCTTGAACCAAAAAATTCAATAAAGGTAAATATTTTTGTTACCATCCCCCTCGGCTATTTGTGTCCATTCTTGCATTCCATATCTTGAACCAAACTACCCCTTAGTTCTTATTATAGGAAACGGAGTGCATAAAAATTGATAGTGTGAATGTGATAAGCTTAATGCCTTAATTGAAGTTTATTGTGTCTGTCTGTGGCTGAATCTCTTAATGAGGGAAATAAGAGGAGCCACGTCTACTTTAGCTCTACTAATTCAAAGATTCTATGGAGCATCAAGGTCTCGTGATCTTTTTACTAATTTCAAGGGGTTTATACACAATTTCAAGAGTTTATCCTTGATTATATGAAGATCATGGGACTGTAATAGTAGGATAGGTGTTGTGAAGTAGTAAGATGGTTGATGTTGAAGCTTGCTGTTTGAGATATGTCAGGTCACAGTTGGAGTGGGAACTTGCTTGCACTCAGTTGCTGCCTTGTTGCTCTGTCTGTTTTTGAAGACTTTTACTTCTTTTGACCTTTTGTCCAAGGGGGTTCTGAACAACTTACACTGGATGAATGATTTCTTATCTTCTTTACTTGATGAGTTCTACCAATTTGGTAGCAAGTGTATTGCATATAAATGATAAGATAGGGTAACATCGTACTGTAATAGTAGGATAGGTGTTGTGAAGTAGTAAGATGGTTGATGTTGAAGCTTGCTGTTTGAGATATGTCAGGTCACAGTTGGAGTGAGAACTTGCTTGCACTCAGTTGCTGCCTTGTTGCTCTGTCTGTTTTTGAAGACTTTTACTTCTTTTGACCTTTTGTCCAAGGGGGTTCTGAACAACTTACACTGGATGAATGATTTCTTATCTTCTTTACTTGATGAGTTCTACCAATTTGGTAGCAGGAGTATTGCATATAAATGATAAGATAGGGTAACATCGTGCCTTATGTTTATTGCATCTGCTGAAGAACATGAATTTTGCATGGCTTACGCATTTTACTTACGTAGTTCTGTTTATTTGTTTTTTGTAGCTTCAATGGCAAGGAAGATCTACTTGAGGGGTGGACTGGGTGTTGGTGGCTTTAGGAGGATATATGGAGGGAGCAAGAGAAATGGTAGTCGCCCACCACATTTCTGCAAGAGCAGTGGCTCTGTTGCACGTCACATTCTACAGCAACTAGAGAGTGTGAAAATCGTCGAAATTGATCCCAAGGGGTGAGTTAATCTTATGTGAGGTTTTGAACAGATGCTAGTCATGAGCACTGTGTCTGCATCCTGAGTCAGTTCTTGACAAAACGAGATGCAACATTGGCCTTTTTAAGTGATTAATGCATTCACTGGATTATGACGGTACTAGTTGAACTGGCACTATGTTGTGCATCCGCTATATGCTGCTTCTGTTGTTTGGTGTTTCGTCAATTTTCAACAAAGAGGAGATAATGATATGTGAACACTTGCTCATTGAGAATTAACTGACATTTCTTTATACATCTGACAGGGGAAGGAAAATCACATCAAGTGGCCAGCGTGATCTTGATCAAGTTGCTTGCACAATCGGTGTTGCTGCGGTGTAAGATGCTGGTTTACACTGGTACTAACGCATCAATCTCTTTGGATTGTGATTTGTGAGTTCTTGAAACTAGGTGTGTAGATGAAGTGAATCAGATTTCTACTTTTTGTGGCCTATGTTGAACTTATTAGTTTTGAGATACTATGCTAGTTGTCGGCTTCATGGCTGTGAAATTTTATCAATGAAATATATATCTACTACTTGATTTTTGTCGTCTTATCGTGTATCACCTGTATCTTATGGTTTGATTTTCTTGATGACTATAACTTCTATGTTCATGCAACTTCCACGTTCCATTTTAATAACTTTAACGGTCGCTTGTTCCTTGCAACATGGAGGAAACAATTGCAAGCCCACCTTACGAATGCTAATTGAGCAGGAGCCATGAAATAATGATATTTTCCAAATGCCTGCTTGCAAAAGGTGCATATTTTTTTTGGCAGTAAGTACACAGCATCTAAGTCAACAGCCCAGCCCTAATAGCTAAGTCATGGGCCTGCTGAAGATTTTGACTACCTACTTTATAGAACTCACAATACAAGAAACTACGCTGCAACTTAGTTATATCTACAAGGATAGTTTGAAGATCTATCGACCTTTGTTGATTATTGGTGGCCTGAATGAGCTATGCTAAGTCTGACATAATTTTTATTTTGGTGCGAGGTCTCCTGATCTCCTTTGAGCTTCCTCCATTCCTCTAAGAGGAGAACACACTTGCAGCCTGTTTGGTAGTTGGTCATAAATGGTGGTAATGGGAATGAATTTGTGTGTAAATTTGTGAAAAATATCATTGTCCATGACCATGGTAATGCTAATTTATCCTAAAGTGTCCACTTTCCTTCTTGAATTTTCATTCCCATCCAATACCACATTGTAGGGTGGTAATGAGTGGTAATGAAAATTGCTTCCCCTTGGAGACAAAAACACAAATTTAGGGGTGAGATTGCTTGTCCATGGAGAAAAAATGCCTCCCCATGGAGATTTTAAGGGTGCTTCCCTAATAAAATTACACTTAAAATTCATTCACATTACCGCAATTTATTAACGACTACCAAACGGGCTGTTGAGTTTAGAGCGCGGATAGTACCATTACTCTGTCAGTTTCTTTTGAACAACACCTTTCTTCCCCTAGTTCCCAACCATCCAATGCACTGTCAATTTGAATTAAGCAGTGATCTTGGGGTATTGATATCTCCTTAAGCTTTTCTTTTGTAGGTCCTCTCGTTTGGTTGCTTTCCTCTTTAATTTGTTTCAGCATATGTTCCTCCTTTAATAACCTCTCAACTTCCACAAGGATTTCTATAGGCTTCCCTAGTCCACATCTAAACACTAGTCTATTTCGATATAACCAAATGGATCGACGGATTGCCATGAATACCTTGCTTGTTTGCTGATGTTTATCTTCAGCCTTCCACATGTATAAGAAGTAGTTCTGCAGCCAATCTTGTATGGAGATACATGTGTATATCGACGTTGATCCCAAGTGAGGAACTTTTCCAGACTCATTTAATCACCTCATAGTCTTTGAAGAGGTGACTCTGTGTCTCTTTCTCCTTACCACACGTATGGCATTCTTGTTTGAGCAAGACCCTTATTCTTAGGTTGGAACTAGTAGCTAGTGCTTTGTGCATCAGCCTCCAAACAAAAATCTTCCATTTAAGGCTCACATTCATAGCCCGTAACTTCCACCAGTGTTGTTCGTACTAAAGATTTCTTCTATCGATGAGGAACACATATGCTTCTTTTACACTTATTTCTGTCGTTTCATGCCATCTCCGTGCATATTCATCCTCCATTTCACTTTGCAGTTTATGAGCCACTAAAATTCTAGTTGCTGAATAGGCCGCGAACTTGTGCCAAAGGAGTTTGGCATTCCAATTCTTACTATCTGGCGACATGAGATTACTGGCGGTGTAGATGCCCTCATCTTCTAGCCTGACACCATCTTTGACCTCTATACCCCCCCCCCTCCTCAAGCCATCAATCCTCTATGACTTTCGTTGTATGTCCATTTTCAATAATCCTGATAAATCCATCCGCATAATCCCTAATCGTTCGATACATGCCTCTGAAACTCCATGTGGAGGCTTTAAGATTGCTTCTACATAACGCTAGCGATATCGAGGTTCCTTTATACTTAGCCTTAAAGATTTTGGACACCAATAATTCCGGAATATTGTGAATCAGGAGGGCTTGCTTTGTAAGAAGAGCCTTATTGATAAATGGATGTTCCTAATACTCAATCCCCCTGCGCTCTTCGGGGCCTAATGATATCTCTTCTCCTCTGGTGAATTGGCTTAGTCTCATGTGAGGTTCTCCAAATGAATTAGGAGAATAGCGCATTCATCTTGTCAGACACCTTTTTCGGCAAAAGAAAAACAAACAACATGTGATGAGGTAAGGCGGCTAGCACCCCATTTAATAGAAGTATTCTTCCTACATGATATAAGGCTAAATGCTTTTTGTCCCTTACTTAGCGTCTCACCTTTTCCACCAACAACTTAAATTTGCTAGTGCTCCTTCCATCAAACTCAATGTTATAACCCACATATCTGTCTAGACTCTTTGATGATGGTGTTCCTATAATGTTTCTCATAACCCTTTTAAATCTTGAGGGAGTATTTGGACTGAACATGATTAAAGACTTATGGTAGTTAATTACCTCACCTGGAATGCAGTTGAAATTGTGTAGGGGCTGTTTAATACACTCACATGCCTGTCGCGATATTTGAAGAATATAAGCTAGTCGTCCGCAATAAAGAGGTGTGAAATTGGTGGACTATTTCTCGCAATATGCAATCCCTTTATTTTCCCTTCCCTCTCCGCCTTCCCTATCATTCTCAAGAGAATTTCCTTAACAAGAATAAACAAATATGGGAATCGTGCGTCACCTCACCTCAATCCACAAGAGGGCTTGAACTTCACTGATGGTTCGCCATTAATGAGGATGAAGTAGGAGACAGTTGTAACGCACTGCATTATTCAACATACAAACTTTTCAGCAAAACTCATATTGTTCAATAGCCATCCTAAGAATTCTTAGTTGACCTTATGATTAGCCTTAAACATGTCAATCTTCAAAGCTACCAGATAATCGCTTCCTATTATGTTATGTTTCAACTTCATAATTAGTTTGTGAGCAATCAAGCAATTATCCGCAGACGGCCTACCAGGAACAAAGGCATTCTAGGTATTCGAGACTAGTTTTCCCATAATTGGCTTTAGTCTATTTGTAATGACCTTTAATATGATCTTGTAAATCACATTGCATAAATTTATGAGGCGAAACGAGTCGGCTTCCTCAAGCCTATCCACTTTTGGAATCAAACAAATGTGCATGTAATTCCACTCCCTCAACATATGACCATAAGGTGCATATTGTTTGATCCTACTTGGCCTAAGCAAATTAGGGTCGAGATGATCAGTTTATGGAAGGATTTAGTTTTATATCGAGAAAAGAAGAAAAATGGTCCAATTTTTTAAAGCACACTTAATATAGGGGTAATAAGCACTCTTATATTGTTTAAACATGAATTTGATTGGACTTGAGATGTCTTAGAGGCATTGTATAAAGGACGGACAATATTTTCAAGAAAATTACACATGATTATGTTTTTTTTATTATATGAGTAAGTATTTAGAATCACACTTCAAAAAAAAAGTATTCATCAATTTTTGAATATGTGATTATAACATTTGGAACCATGAGACATGACGGGAAGCATGGAGTAAAAGGTAACTTGAAATACAATTTGCTTGAGAAGAGTTTCAAAAGGTTAAAAGACATAGTAAAATGTAGGGTTGTTCAGAGTGCGGTCTGGACCGCACCAAATCGCAACCCAAACCATTTTTTCGCGGTTTGGGTTGGTTTGCGGTTATAAAATTGCGGTTTGGGTTATGATTTCAAGCAAACCGCGGTTTGCAGTTTGGGTAGGGTTTTAATTTTTATAAACCAAAACCGCACCGCAAACCGCAATTTTATATATATTAAAAAAAAAAAAAATACACTTGCCAAGGTGGCATACAAATATAAAACTGAAAAAAGAAGTTTGAGGTAAAGAACTTTGACACTTTTGATAAATCATATTTATGTTTAATTATAAAGTCAGCTTCATATCTATTTGGACTCTTATTAACAATTTTTTTTACTCTTAGATTAAGAAATTAATGTCGCGGAGGAAAAAATGGTGAAACCGCAAACCAAACCGCACCAAACCGTTTTGCGCGGTTCGGTTTGGGTTGGTTTGGGCCAAAAGTGCGGTGCGGTTTGGGTTAGAAAAATGACAAACCGTATATTTGCGGTTTGGGTTGGGTTACATCCCAAACCGCACCAACCCAAACCGCACCAACCCAAACCGCGAACACCCCTAGTAAAATGACCTATTTGAATGGTCCATTACTTACCAAATTTAGACATGTAATAAATCAGGACGTCATCACGTTATTCAAAAGTAGTTGTTATAAAAGCCGTCTAAAGATGATAGGATAATTAAAAGAGATGGATCATATTCTCACTCTTGATGTGAAATAACGTATTTTCGTTTATATATACGAAGATTTTGATTTAGTCTTCGAATCTTTTTAGTCTGATCTAAAACTTGATCATATTGTAACATTAATTTATAAGTAAAAATATTATCATGTGGGATACCCTTAAATTAGTCTTAGTATGTATTTCTGAAAGATATATACTCGTTTTGTTGGCTAATGTTCTAGAAAAAAGAAAATGACTTGAGCCAAAAGGTTATAAGTTATTTTTCATTTTTATAAACCACGACATCAAGTAGTCAAGTTTTCTTTAGCTTAGAAATATTTGCAATAAAAATACTCCATCCATTGTAGTTTTGCACTACTCACATTTTTCCTTATCCGAAATTTCGGATCAGATCGGATAACCGAAATGAACATCCCCACTGACAACTATCACCACTACCATCTATGTTCTCATTCTCAACACAATCTTAGCATGCATGTCATCAAAACACCGACATTAAAAATCAAGACGAAGACGTAAAAGACCATGACAACGTTGCCAAGATGAGCAACAACGATACTGATTCAGCTTCGCGAAATCGTGCTCTTGATCCATTGGCGCAAATTGATTCTTATGATTCATTTCCAACAAAATAATCATGATTTTTGTGGGAATTATGTATGAGATAGAATTTTTAAGGTCCTAAATTGCAAGGTTATGAAGACTTGGAGCTTAATTGAAATTTAATAATGTGAGGAATGTGAGATTTAAAGAGGAAAATTGGATTTTACTTGGTATCCTTTGCCCTTTTCTCTTTTACTCATACACCATTGTCCCACCTTTCACCTTATTTAATATTCATTTCGGTTTTTTCACCATATACCTCTAACAAATTTTTTTTGCACCATATACCCTTTCAACTTTCCAAATTCACCATATACCCTCAACTTTTCAAAAAATACACCCACTTACCCTTTTGACCGACGATGTTAGCTAGACTTCCGTTAGTCATAAGGCTCTAATCCTCCCCTAATCATAATTAACTAACCTAAATCAATCCCTAATCCTAACCCTAATCTAATACACTAACTTGGGCCCTAACCCTAACCACCCCTTACCCCTACTGCCCCCATCACCCCCTCACCACCACCACCTCCTCACCACCCCCTCCCTTCTCCCGCTGACCCTCCCCCCCTCAATTCAGTTCCACCTAGAGAACGACTTCGTTTGCCGCAGCTCAAGTAAGAAAGAGCTTGAACTGGGCTTACTCGCAGTGCAGACGAGGCACAACCACCCCTCCCCTTCCCCGCTGTTTGTGCATCACAATTAAACAAACAAGTTCCGTAATTAATAACATTTAAAATAGGTAGAAAACTCTCCTTTTCCCCTGTTTCAGTAAACCACCAAAATAACCACTATCCGACCACCACCGATGAGCTCCAACGACAACCACCACTACTCCTTCATCTACTGACTGTCGTCTATAAGTCAATACCACCTCTGACCAACCACCCTAATCCCCACACCTTCCTCGTTGCTCTCTCGATCCCCCTCTCTCTCCCAATCTCTCTCATGTTCTTTCGATTTCGGGCTTCCATCAGCAACCAAGGGTTTCGTAATCACCGGAAACTTGAATCCATCCCAAGACCGATGATCACGAAGCTTTTTAGCATCGTAAATCATGATTTGTTTGGGAATTCCGAATGTTTTGCGGTCGTTTTGCGCGATTTTGAATTCAGAAACGACCTGCAACACTGAAATACGACTGTAGGTGGGGAGGGGGTTCGCGACAGGAGGGGAAGGGGGTCAGCAGGGGAAGGGGATGGGCGATTGCAAGGGAAGGGGAGGGGCGATTGCAGGTGGGGAGGGGGGCTTCGGGTGGTGGTGGTGGTGAGGGGGTGGTGGGGCAGTGGGGGGTAAGGGGTAAGGGGTGTGGTGGTGAGGGGGTGGTGGGGCACTGGGGGTAAGGGGCATGGTGGTGTTGTGGGGTGGTGGTTGGGTGGTTAGGGTTAGGGTTAGGGTTAGGGTAATAGATTAGGGGTTAGGGTTTGGGGTAGATTTAGGTTAGTTAATTAGGATTAGAGGGGGGATTAGGGATTAATGACTAATGGAAGTCTAACACCGTAAGTCAAAAGGATAGTTTGATGTATTTTTTGAAAAGTGAAGGATATATGGTGAATTTCAAAAGTTGAAAGGATATATGGTGCAAAAAAAATTTGTGAGGGGTATATGGTGAAAAAACCTTATTCATTTTGTCCTTCGTTGAAGCTTTCTTACTATCCTTTTTTTGTGTGTATTAAAGAATGATTCTGTTGGTTGGTTGGGTGTACAATGATGGAATTGAAATTTCGGCACTTTTGTGGTAGGAAGGGTAGTTGTGGCAGCACGGGAAGTTTTGGTGATGGGTTGAACAGTTGGTGGATGGGGCGGAGATGCGGACTAAAGGAGATGCAATTATGGGGCAGAGGGATTGAATTGTGGGTGGTGGTGAGGGGGCTTAGATGTTGGCTTTGTTATGCAGGGGAGGATGAGAGTGTGAAAATAAATTACCGGCGGGGCAGACAAGGTCACTAGTCACCTGATATCATTTTGGAAATGTGTCATCTATAGTTTGAATTATGCTATGATAGCTCATGACTGAGATTATTGTTGGCGAATCTTTCCTAAAGAAAAATATAGCTTGGCAAGGTTTTATCAGGTTTTTCTTATCATACATACATTTTCATAATATTAATTTTTTATAATTTTGACTTATTCATAATTAAATATATTAGTGAATAAACTTATGCATTGACAGAGGTGAAAATCAAATTATGTAGGTTATACAAATAAGGTATTTTACATAACTCATCCCTCCTTTTGATTGGCGTTATTTGCCAATCAAGTGACTAGTTAGTAGTAATTATCAATACATGAGCAAACACTATAAACTATGCAGATAAATAAACCAATCATGTATTTATTGTAAAATAAATTCAGTTGTTAGCTTTTGTTTTCCTCAAGTGTAGTTGTGCCTTATATATATATATATATATATATATATATATATATATATATATATATATATATATATATATATTAAAAGGCGTCCCTAAACAAGGAATTGTGCCACGTGGCGCTCTCTCTAGGGAGTTTTAGTTCATTTAATCCATGTACAATAAAAATATTATAAATTACATGTTATAAGTTTTGATCCCGTGATCTCAAGTTCATATACTAAAGTTTTAACCACTAGACTAAGTTGTATTTAGTGTTATCATTTTAAAGTACAATATTAATTGGAAATTTTCTTACTTGAGGCATAGTCCGAGCCTAATAACAAGTTACAATTATACAAGTAGTAAATTTTGCCAATCACCATTAATTTGGTGTTTTTCTACAAGTTTAGGCAATATTCTAATTCAGGGATCACGATATGTCATTTTCATTCTGGGTATTTGAGGTCGAAAAATAATATACTTTCAACACCTCACTCCAATAGAGTAATTAGTCGACTTTCAGGCAATAAATGAACTACATTAAAGCTAAACATACTATTCCTACTTTCTAGTATATAATTAGAGCTGATTGAGTGTGACTTCGTAAAAAAAAAAAAAAAAAAAAGACATGCTTTTTGATAGAACTTTCTAGCACGGATATTAGCCTGAAAAATCAAGTAGCCTTGCTCAAAGTTCGTCTTTTGACCTATTTGCAACGGGACAATAGAAATTACCGAAAATATATTAGATTTTTTTTAACTAGAATAGTACAAATTCTTGCCCATTCTCTTGCAATAATACAAACTTTTGATTATTTTTAAATAATACAAACTTTTGTAAAAAATTCCTCCAGTAGTTCTAGTTGATAGGCAACCGGTTGATCCATTCCAACATAAGGTTGTTGACTTTTTTTAGTGACTTTCCCTCTCAAAATTTGTTGACTCCTCAACAAAAAACAAAAACCCAAAAAATTTGAACCTCCCCCTTCACTAGCTTCACAAACACTCTGTCTCTCCTCTTTATCTCATCGCCATTACTGAGCTCACAACCTCGAAATTGACGTTTGAAGATTCAAATTATCATTAGCGCGTTGAGTAGAAGGACAAAGACGACATCGTTTTGCGCAAGGTAGAAATTAAAAACCCTCAAGTTTAATTTTAAATTTCGTGTTTAAAGATGAGTTTTGTTTTTTTATGTCTGAATTGCGGAAGTTGCTGGTTTATTTTGATGGAATTGTTGCTTAAAAGTATTTAGGTTCATCAATTCGCTTCTAATTTGCTAGTAATTCAAGTAAAGCAACAAAATTTGGTTAAATTGAAGAAATTAGGTTATCTGTTTCGATTTTGTTAGATTTAGGGTTTCTGTGTGGATGTTTATCGTTAAGTTTGTTGTTGATTTTGCTTATTTGTGATGCGTAATTGTAGGATGCCTACTGTGATTGTCAAATTCAAATTTGGCATGGTGGTGTTTTTAGGAAACATGAGAAACATGTTTTAGTTTATGAGGGCGGTAAGTCTAGGACTGTGAGTGTGGACTCTGATGAATTGTGTTGGTTTGACTTAGAAAATGAAGCGAAAAAATCAGGAAATTATGCAAGAATTAAGGGTCTTTTCTACTTGGTACTAGGACTAGGTTTAGTTAATGGTTTAAGGAGGGTTTATGCAGACAAAGAGGTGTTGGAGATGGCAGAATTGACTGTTAAGAGTAGGCGTGTTGATGTTTTGTGTACCATAGTGGCCTTTCACCAAAGATTCAGCCCACTTACCCACCTATTATTCAAATGTGCTTTGTTATTTCCCTAGGAACACTACAAGAGGGGGGGTGAATTGTAGGTGTAGAAATAAACGTAACTTTTTGCGGAAATTAAAACTTAAACGAATAAACAAGCTAAAGGAACACAAGGGATTTTTACGAGGAAAAACTTCTTGGGCCCAACAAGAAGAAACAACCTCGACCACTAGGGATTTTAAACTCAACACTTTCACTAATTAGGCCAAACAACTCTGTTACAACCTAATTCTAACTCGAGCCACACCTTGAGTTCCTAAACTCAAGTTCCTGAGCCACTGTTCCCTTAACAGCAGTTCCTCTCAACTTCACTCGAAGTTTTCTCACACATACAAGCTTCACTCAAAGCCTCTCTCTTACAGAACTTCACTCAAAGTTCCCTTACCCCAAAAACCAAAATACAATTGATCGAAATAAGCTTAGTGGAATTAGAGTAAGAAGGCAAAGAACAAATGGCTATTATGAGAGAATGAAGGCACTGACACTTAATAAGTTAAACTCACTTAATTACTTAGTCAGACACAATTTGGAACTTATCTAGACTTCTATATTTATAGTGTTAATCATGAAGAACGTGGGATTAATGTTAGAGTACATGTTTAGTCCATTAACCCATGATGTTCCTTCCCCTAAGGAACACGTTTTACATCATGTCCCATGATCCCATGAACTATAAATGAACGTGGATTTTTCTCAGCCATTACTCCTAAGTAATAGGAGTTCCTTGAGCTTTATCCGAAAATCAGTTTTATAAAAACTCTTTTTATCTTTAAAACTGAATTTTTAATCTTTAAGAAAATAATATCTTTTAAATAAAATCTTTCTAACAACCGGATATTTATTTTCTTATTTTCCAAAAATAAAATCTTTTTCTTAAACAGATTTTCTTTTTAAAACTGATTTTATCATTTGAAATTAGATATAACTAATTTCCTATAATTTAGGCATGACTTACTCAAATATCTTTTTAACCGTTACAATTTACACGCCTAAGTCTAGTTCCTTTTATTAACTAAGTTCCTTTAACATATTCGCTAGTGCCACTTAGTTTGTTCCTTACAAAGGAACAAACTCTCATTCTCAAATAGACTGCCACAGTTCCTTACCATTCTTTCTTTGTTCCTTTACATTGGAACTAGAAAATAAAACGCCTAGCTTCTATTATTTCTTGATCCAATGCTTGCTCCAGTATCAACATAGAAACTTCTTTACTTAGCCTTTGAAATCCTCTCTTGACTTCTTCATTGACTTCGTATTCTCCCAGTTCCTTGCATTGATACCTTAAACACCATACACTTAAATAATTCATTAGTTCACTACTTAGTTTGTTCCTTTGTTTCTTTGTCATTATCAAAACTAGGGTTCAACATGCTTTTAGACTTTGCAAAGTGAGCCCAAAACCTCAACTGAAAAGCCCAGCTCAGAAACTAATACCCAAAAGGAATACAAGATTATCCGAATCTACAACAGGATCTTCCACATCAGCAAGTACCAACAATCAGTCCTTTGACTCCTCTCCTAAAGTAAGCACAAAAAATCCTAAGCAAAATGTACCCTCTCAAACTCCCCTTCCCAAGCAAACTTCCCCTCCTATACAACCTTCACCTCCTAGACAACCATCACGTCACAGTGAACCACCACCCCCATCACCTCCTAAGCCATCATCAAAACCTCCTAAGCCATCATCACCAGCTACTAAAACCAAACAAAAATCAATTGGGACCAAGAAAACACCCACACAGCCTTCACCACCCAAAAATCCTTCACCACCCAAAAAATCTTCACCACCCAAAAAACCATCAACACCCAAAGACACAAGACCATCTATTCAATGCACTAAGTCCACTGACACAAACTTCATTGATAATTATGAATGGGAGGAGCCAAGGCCAGACAATCCAATCCCTTTGAATGATCTACATGGCCTTGACAATGTCGAGTTTAGTGGTGATAGTGACCCTAGTTATAAAGCTGATGATGGTGCAAGCAACTGTGATGAGGAGGACAGTGACCTAGAAAGCGAAGGAGGAAAGACTGATCTAGAGGAGTTAGATGGTGAAGATTTTATTTTTGAGATCCCTGAGTCTGACACTAGTGATGATGAGTTCAAAACAGCTAGGAATAAGGTTAGGGAGTGTAACAACAAGTTATTGAGAATAGCAAAAGAGCTGCAAGAACAAGCAGCCGAAGGCTTCTTGGTGCTCAAGAACAAGTGAGCCAAGGCATAGAACCTCCCCCCACCCTTGAAGAAGGTAACATCAGTGAGTATGAAGAGAGTAGAGATGAAACACACACACACCCTGAGAGTGAAGAGAAGGGTGATTTAACTGTTAGAAAAAGGAAGATGATGGGTGTAATTGTGGACCCAAACACTGACTTCTCTAAGTTTAAGTGGTGTGTAGGGCAAAGATTCCCTACAAGGGAGGCATCAAAGAAGTTGTAGCAAAGTGGGCTGTATTACAGGGTAGGAATGTGAAGATTAGTCACAACAACAAGAACAAACAACAACAAATAAGGATTAGACATTTTTGGATGCCTTTTTTACTTGTATGTTGCTTGGTACACAAGGAGAGCTACACTAGTTGTTAAGAGAGCTATAACACAGCACACCTGCCATAGAAACATGAAAAAGAACAGACAACTTAAGAGTAGTTGGGTTGCTGAGCAGTTGATGGATGTTTTTAAGGCCAAGCCCCACTAGCCAGCTAAGGAAATAGTTGAAACTATAAGGAGGGCTTATAAAATTAAGATCACAAGGGGTTTTGCATACAAAGTGAAGTATGTTGCACATAAGTTATTGCATGGGAGCATGACATACCATTATAGGAAGGTTATGCCATACTTGGAGGTTCTTAAAACATCTAGTCCTGGTACATCTATGGATTTGATTACAACAGTTGGTAAAGGTGGTGCACCTATTTTTCAGAGGTTATTTACATGCTTTGAGGGGCTGCAAAAAGGGTTTATGGAGGGATGTAGGAAGGTAATATGTGTTGATGCATGTTTCCTTAGTCTTGGGTGGACAACTCTTATCAGCTGTGGGGGAGAGATGTGAATGAGCAGATGTAACCCATAACATGGGCTGCTGTAGAGAGCGAGAATAATGAGTCATGGTTGTGGTTTTTTGAGCACATTTAAGCTTGCCTAGAACTTGGAAAAGGTGAAGGAGTTGCTATCATTTTTGTTGAACATCAGGTATCCTAAACCATCTATATTACATTTTGTTTTTAGATTTTCTTCATTTTAATTGTGTGGTTGTTGTGTCAAGAACATTAACTAGCTTTTTTTAATCAAATGTAGGCTATACTCAATGCAGTGTCTACTGTTCTACCCAAAGCAGAATACAATCATTGTGCCAGACGTATATTTACCCCATGACACAAGTCTTTCAAGGGTGATGAGTTTAAATTGCAATTTTGGAAAATTGCAAAAGCTTATAATCAAGCTCATTATAATGAGGCTCTTGAATAATTAGGGGTAATAAGTCAAGAGGCTGTAAATGCTTTCAAAGCATACAACCCCAAGTTGTTCTACAGGGCATTCTTGGACACTAGGATGAGGACTGATGCCATTACCAACAACATGACAGAGACCTTCAGTGCCTACATTATCAATGCAAGGACAAATCACTTGCTTTACGTGATGGAAGACATCAGAGCTGTTCTGGTGTAGAGACTTTTGCTTTAAAGGCAAGAAATAGAGAAGGTGACATCTGCATTGTGTCCAAGAATACAAGCCATGTTGGAGAAAGAGGAAGATATGCTGCAAAGTGTGATATACTTCCTTCCCTAAACAACTTATTAAATGTCAGCTACTATTTAGACCAGTTGGTTGTGGATCTAAGTGCAAAGACATGCACCTGTAGGAAGTGGGAGATGAAAGGTGTGTCTTACTGTCATGCCATTGCATGCATATATTTTCAGCACATGAAGGATGTATACTTAGCAGCATATGCAGGTATATCATTTCTCCTTTTGTATACTTTTACCTAATGTCTATGAGTTCTAAGTGTTTGTTTTGTTTAATATGCAGGCTCCATTCCACCATTAGAAGGAGAAAGACATTGACCAAGGTTGCCATGTGAAGTACAACCCCCTCATATCAAAATAGGTCCAGGTAGACCTAGAAAAAATAGGAGGAGGGACCCTGAGGAAGACCCTAAGAAGCATAAGACCTTGAAGAGAACTGGCTCTGAGATGACTTGCAACCTATGCAAGGTGAAGGGCCATAATAAAAGGAGGTGTCTAAACAGGGACACTATAATTGTGCCTGAGCCTACACTAAAAAAACCTAGGGGGGCGACCTAGGAAGGATGGCCAACCACCCTAAGCCAGAGCTCAATCCAGTACTCCAGCCACCACCCAACCTACTGCATCATCATCAAGTCATCACAATGCAACTGCACAACCCTCTTAGCTGAGCAAAGGAGGAAGAATGGTCAGAGGTGGGGTTGGCTCACGGGGAGGTGGAAAGGTAGGGAAAGGGAAGAGTCCCAGTTGGTGAGGGCTATTGATTGGGGATGATGGTTTAGCCATTTTCAATTTAAGTCATTCTGACTTTTTTTTTTCAACATTTGTTCAACTTTAACCTTACTTTTTGACCTTTTTGTGCATCCACCAAGGTTGCTGCTGCTCCAAGGATGCTTAATGACCAACACTTTCAAGGCTCACAATCCATTCAATGCTCCACTCTTCATCAAGTAACTCAGTAAATTAGGACTATGTTTTTTTTTTGGTCAGAAACTGATTTTAGGTAGAGTACTTAGGGCTGTGGTTTTTTGGTACACTATTAATTAGCTCCTAAGTTTATGACATTTGATCCAATTTGTACTGCCACATTGGATGAGCATTTGACTCTCCATTGGGTCTTTTGTTATATGTGAAATTGCATAATGTTTTTTTTTATCCACTGAGTTTATTATTAAGCATCAAATCATATCATCACAAAAAAAAATTTCATTTCACAAAATGCAAAATAACATGACATCAACTTCAAGGTTTCTAACAATTTTTTTATTAACTAACAACAAAGTATCAGATCTGTTACATCCACCAATAAGAACCTCAAACAAACTTAAGTAAAAACAAGAAAATGGCAAAAACAAGCCATGAAACAAACAAAGCCAAGGTCAAGTTCTTTTCATTGCATGAAGTTTTCAACACCTCAATACAAAGTTGTGAAAGCTCAAATTTCCTCTCTTGCACATCTTCTTCCAAGTTGTCCTTTTTAACCTGCAATTTTTTTATTCTTTCAGCCATTAAACTCTTCTCATACTCCATCTCAGCTATGGTAGTCTCCTTCTCAAATATTTGAAATCTAAGATCATCAACTTCACTCCTTTGCTCATTAAACCACTTAAAAAAATCACACTTAGTATCCTACAATACAAGAACAGTCAATTAGTCTCAAAAAAACCCCTAGAATTCCAATTTTTGTTAAAAACATCAACTAAAACAAAATTAAATGCTCACAGACCGTAAAAGGGCACCCATAAAACTTCTGTTCAACATCTGCGCCACGCTTCACATTACAAACAATAGGTTCTCTTCCACAAGAACATTTCGTGGACCCAGTTGAGTTTCCCCTTGAATCAGAGGAAGAACCCACTGACATTTGCCTTCTCGCAACCATTTGTGCTTCAGGTTAAAAAATTACAATTGGGATTTTGTTTTTTGAGGATGAAATCAAAAAAAATATTGGAAGGATTTGAGGGAGGAATAAGAAAAAAAAAAATGGAGGAAGAAGAAACCAGAATAAACATAGAAGAAGAAGGGGAAATAATGAAAAAAAGACCCAAAAAGAAATTTTATATGATCCCCTCCAACGGTAAGTGCCACGTAAGCAATTTACCTGCACCAACAAGTGACTAACCGGTCATGACCTACCGGAGGAATGTTTTACAAAAGTTTGTATTATTTAAAAATAATCAAAAGTTTGTATTATTGCGAGAGAGCGAACATTAGTTTGTATTAT
This sequence comes from Beta vulgaris subsp. vulgaris, assembly GCF_026745355.1. Lineage (NCBI taxonomy): Eukaryota > Viridiplantae > Streptophyta > Magnoliopsida > Caryophyllales > Amaranthaceae > Beta > Beta vulgaris. Next base: position 55,190,730 of record NC_079206.1, read on the forward strand.
TCTAGTTAAAAAATCCAAAAAATGTTCTATCATCTACTCACTAAAACTAGAAATTGACATTACTAATTGATGGAACCTAACTTAAGAGTATTAATTCTCCACTCTTTTTTAATTGCAACTTTTTCCTTATTCGTAAATTTCATATTAATCGCAATGTTTCCTTATTTAGTAATATCTTTCTCTCTCTATCTCTCTCCTATCACATGAGTGCCACTTAGAGATGGCAACTGGTCAGACCTGGACCGCGTCCATATGGACACGAATCCAGATCCATTTCAGATGCTGGATCCAGATATAAAGGGTTTTAAAAGTTGGACATGGGTTTAGATCCGATGGATCATGCAGATTCGGGTTCAAAAATGGATCCTCAAAGCTAGATGCAAATATTACTTTTTTTTCACAACAAAGAAAGTATCATTTTATTAATCAGGGATGTCCCTAGAAACATACTCTATAACAAAAGTAGGAACTTCCTCAAACCAGACAAACTTCTCTTAATCAAGTCTAATTAACATTGGAACTGGAAAGCAAATAATCACGAGTTGCAGAAAATAGCAGCACAAAATTCATAATTGAAAGTGAAGAGTTATTGGTGCGCTGCAGCGCTAGTTGTGCGAAATATAGAAACCTTATAACTCAAGTGGAAGAAAAGAGACAAAATAAGGAAAAAGAGAAAAATTTCTCGCCGAAATTCTAGTGGAAGAGACGGTTCCCACTACTCCACTGGTGGTGAAGACACGCGAGAAAACGTAGGCGCTCGAGATGGTGTAGACGTGCAATATGGTGGCCAGTGAATGTCGTCGGGAAAAGCACGCGCAGTAGTGTGGCTGGTGAATGTCAGTTGTGGACTTGGGAGTGAAGGGGAGTCGTTGTGGGGGTGGAAGTGAAGTTAGGGTTTTAGGGAGTGAAGCTGTGAAGGGGAATCATGTGATTATGTGAATGTTTGGAGAAAGATTTAAGAGGCTAGACTATAGAGCTATGCCAACCCAAACCAATTTATTTTCTGGAAAAACAGGTTCGCGGATCCGAGTCTAGGCATAGATCCGGACCAGGCGCCACAACCTCACAGCGGGACCCGGATTCGACCCGAATCCAACGAGTCTGGATTTTCAGGAATTAGATCCACAAAACGTATACGGGTATGCAGATCTGGGTCGGGTTTATGATCCATTGTCATCCATAGTCCCACTTTATTTCTATATCTATCTTTCTCCTCTTTACGTTTAACGTGACTCTCAAAAAAATATGTCGAGGGGTAATATTGTAAAATAATGATACAGAAGAAGTATTAAAACTCTGTTATTTTAGACTAAATTAATAAAATTTTAGTTTGGTTCAGTTAGTTTTGTATCACAGTTTCATTCACTTCAATTTTGAAAGATTCTATTTATTTCAATTCAGTCCAAAAAAATACAATAATTTTTAATTTGGTAAGAACAGAGGGAGTATCTACTGTTTGTTTGAACTTATCAGGTGGGTAGTCACTAGTGAGGTAGGACGATGTACTTTATTAATTTCCAAGAATCAACGTGTCAAAAGAGTTGGGAATCATACACTAACATGACCACATCCATGTGTGGACAGTGGGACCATCTCCTGGAGAAAGTAACTCTCACCGACAGCCACGTGTCTCGAATTAACCAAGATTCCTACACATTTTACCCAATCCACGTCGACATTTCTCTAGACAAAACTTCAGATTCTTTCCTCTCTTCTTTTGCTCAAAACTCAAAAGCAACCCAAAACAAAACCAAAAAAAGATCATTTCAAATATTCGAAAAACAACAAGTTTGTAACCCTAACTTTTCAAATTCCAATCTGTCGAATTTGCTGCAATTACAACAATCTTCTATCTCTCTCTACACATTGCAGATTTCATTCGAGCTTTATTTTATATCTAGAAAGTTCGATTTTGAATTTCGTATTTGCAGCATTAATTTAAGTTACTTTTTCGTGAAAACAAATTGAAGGAGTTTTTCGGCGATTTCCCGAAAATTGAAGGTTTGTTTTTGACTAATTTTACTATATATTGTAAGTTTTAGTTTTAGGATTTTAAGTTTGTAGTTTAGCATTCAATATTTGAGTAACAATTATTTGATTTTATTGACTAGTATATGCAAGTTCACATGTAAAAAAAAAAAAAAAAGTCCAGAATTGTGATTATTTGTTACTGTTCATAAATCACTGTGATTATTTGTTAGTTTTTTGAAACCATAACTGTATCTGCTAATGAAATACCAAATTATTATGAAATTAAATTATTGTTAAATGCAGAACTTTCGAGATATGAACAGTATACAAGAAATATCTGTTGAAATTATAAAATCATAATTGGTGGTCTTGTATTTTGGATGCTACTATTGCAATTATGATGATTTGGTTATTAGTTAATTATTGTTTTTCCTGCAGGGTTTTCTGTATATTCTTCATTCTTTGATCTGGTGATGATTTAGTTCGTTGTTGCGTGGCACTTGGCATTGACAGATTCAGAGAAGTCGTAAAGGACTCTGTCCTTCGTGGTCGTCTGATGGGGAGGATATGTCGAGATCAGCGTTACTTTTTGTTGTTCTTGATGGGGGCTGAGTGCTAACTGGATATGTGAATTTGTGATTTGTTCCCCATGTTTTTTAAGTCTTGAAGTTTGTTGGTTAGCTAGTTAGGTAATTTATCAAGTGAAAATGAGAGTAGCCTTTTATAGAAGATAGTTTGGTATTTATCGACCTTTATATGTTGCTAAAGGTTGTATATTGAAGAATGGATGATCTTTCTGAATTGTTGGTTGGCAAGAATATAAGTGAAGTGGGGGATTCACGCTTTTTTATTCTTTCTTGCTTCCTTGCTGGTCTTATTGGGATCTTGACTATAGCGTTTACTGCTTTTCAATGGAGAAGAAACATCAATTTGACTTGGATGAAAGCTATAGCGAGGTCCAAAAAAAATCCCAAGTCAAGGAACAAAGCTCCTGAAGCTTCACATACTTGGAATTTGGAATCTGTAACCCGTGCAAAAAATTGGAATTGTTGTGTATGCTTAAAGTCCTTTACTCCTTCACAAACTCTTGGACCAACAGTGCCATCAGACAGTTTCATTTACCGATGCAGCATTTGTGGAGCAGCTTCTCACCTAAGTTGTTCCTCAAATGCACACAAGGATTGCAAATGTGTTTCAATGCTAGGCTGTGAGCAGGTTGTTCACCAATGGGCTGTTCGATGGGTTGAGATTACAGATCAAACTGATGAAACTTCTTTCTGTAGCTATTGTGAAGAACCTTGTAGTGCTTCTTTTCTCAGTGGATCTCCTATATGGTGTTGCCTATGGTGCCAAAGGCTAGTGCATGTGGATTGCCACACCAGCATGTCTAATGAATCTGGTGAAACATGTGATCTTGGTCCTTTGAGAAGGTTGATTTTATCTCCGCTGTTTGTCAGGGAACTGAGCCGGTCATCTTCAGGTGGAATTTTGAGCTCAATTACTCAAGGTGCAAATGAAATTGCTTCCACTGTACGTGGGCGTATTAGAAGTCAAAGCAAAAAGCATAAATATAAAAATGGATCTTCAACTGATCAGGGAACTGGTAGTACTGCTTGTGATGCATCAACTGATAGTACTTCAGGTACTAATCTAACAGTTAATGGATCTCATATTGTGGAGGACAACTGTATCGGTAATGGCAGCACAGGAGATCAAAATTGTAATGGAGATCTAGATAAACATACAGATCTAAAACCTGATCTTAGGAGAAATACATCAATTACTCAGAGAGATGATCAAATTGTTCAAAAACAGAGATACGTAATCCTTGATCTGCCAGCTGATGTCAGGCCTCTGTTGGTGTTCCTCAATAAGAAGAGTGGGGCACAGCAAGGAGACTCCCTCCGTGTGCGCTTAAATATGCTACTCAATCCTGTTCAGGTTAGACAATTTATACTGTTTTTAATTCAGAAGATCGCTATATCTCCTAAAAAGATTGGCTTCTTGAATTTTCGTTGCTTGGATTTGAAGAAGCTATCTGTCTCTTGTTAGATATTGGTTTTTGTGGAAGATTTGTAAAGAAAGAAGTGAATGCTGTTATGCTCTTAAATCAAGGAAATAGAGCTGTAATAGTTTGCTTGGGATGCTTATTGGATAGTAAGGTGGTTTGAATTACGTTCAGTATCTCTTATTATTCCTGGAATCAATGAGGGGGTTTTCTAGAAATTTCTTCCTAAAAATAGTATTTCTATTTCCGGGTACCCGCTTACATGTAGGAAAAACCAAAAACAAAACTTTGGTTGTTTAGGTCAGATGTATAGAATCTTGTTTCTGAGGTGGCTGCAGGTATAACATTTTTTACAGAGGACAGTTAAGAACAATATATTGCTTTTAGAAAGCGAGTTGATGTGGCATGCATTTGTTTTTTCCATCAATTATATTACCCCATTGTCCCACAATGGTTGTCCTCCTATCAATCTGCTCTGTTCCATAATGTGTGGATCGTATTCTATTTCTACAATCATAACAACCCATAGGTTGGATTCTACATATTAACAAACATTGTTAGTATCTGTAGAAAGCCAAATTTCCTGCTCTTTGTGGGATGTAGGATGGATAACAAAGAGAAGTACTAAGTGGCTGAGGCTCTGAGCTTAACTTCTCCTTCAGAACGGCCTGATTGGCAGTGTTTGAGTGGGTTTCTGTTACTAACTTGTGTAGCTTTTCAATCTTGATAAGCTGGCTACTATTTCTGCTTGTTTATTCATGTCAAATTTACGTGTTTTTATAATTGTAATATATGCACTACGAGTCTATGACCCACAAGGGTCAAGGATGGGATGGACCTTAAAGACTTATGTGGACTGTTGTATCAGTTGGGTATGCTAGATGAGAGCTCTAATCTATGAGCCTTTATCTTTCTTCTTTTTCTAATTTATTGATCAGGATTTTGTTGTTTAGTAATCTTATGATTTTGTCTGCATGCAGGTTATTGAGTTGGGCCCGAATCAAGGACCTGAGGTCGGCTTGTACATGTTCCGAAAGGTGCCGCATTTTAGAATACTTGTCTGTGGAGGAGATGGAACTGTTGGTTGGGTCCTAGATGCTGTAGATAAACAGAATTTTGTTTCTCCTCCCCCAGTTGCAATTCTTCCAGCAGGGACAGGAAATGATCTTGCAAGAGTTCTTTCTTGGGGTGGTGGTTTGGGCTCAATAGAGAGACAAGGAGGCCTCTGCAGAGTACTAGATGATATAGAGCATGCTGCAGTGACCATTCTTGACCGATGGAAGGTAGCTATATTAAATCAGCAGGGAAAACAACTTCAACCTCCCAAATTTATGAACAACTATCTAGGTTTGTCATGCCCGAGTTTCAATCTTTTTCTGCTCCAGTTAAGTGTTATGTTTTGGTTAAGTGTCATGCTGTGGCTTTTGCTTTATTACTATAGAAAATGGATGAGTTCATGTGTGGGTCTACTTCATACAATTTTCCTTGCCAATTTTGTAATTTGCTTTCTGTTTCAAGGTTTCATATTATTCTCTCCACTTGAAGGGCCTCTAGCTTTTCTGCTAGCATGGTGAAATTGACAGTAGAAAATTGATTTTCTGTAGAGATTAGTGTAGAGTGCTCATATGTCATCTCTTGAAAAGCACTCTTATACTTCTTATGTTCTTAATAGATGCATCATATTGACTTGACACACTTGCTAATGTACAACTTTGATCATCTACATATTTAGTCGTATAATATCAAAATTTATACTTCCTCCGTTCTAAAATAGATGAAACACTTATCATTTTAGGTTGTTTCAAAATAAATGAAATATTACTTTATTTGGTATTTACTTTTCTATCTCTCTCTCTTCATCACATGGAACCTTTTTTTTTTTTTTTTTCTCTCTGTCTCTCTCCTCTCCTAAATCCCCATGTCAATCCCCAATGTTTCATTTAAAACAGATTGGAGGAAATAAAAGAATAATATTTTGAAAATATACATTGAGATCAACTAAATAACAATTAAAGTCATGACATTTATGTTTACATATTAGTAATCAAATATGGTGGAAGTTTATATTTAGATAGTGTAAAAAGAAAATACGATGAATTTATTAAGAAATAGAGGAAGTACAAGTTAAGAAGTGTATTACAAAATATACAGTTGCAAAAATCTTTTTGAAGGAATTCTGAGTTCATTTCGGACGAAAGCAAAAAAGTTTCATTTGCTTGGGAAATAGTTACCTAATTGGAAAAAATTTAAATGTAGAACTCGACCATATTCTCTTTGTCTCATTGAGTTCCTTCCATTTGTGTTTCCACGGTCTCCAATATATATATTTGACCTTAATATATTTAAGGAAAATTCAGCTTGAAGAAAGAACCTTTCACTGGTCCTCCTACATTAGTCCAACCTTTTGATTATTTTTAATAACTCAACTATAGGGGCTTTATTCTGCATTGACAAAAAAACTGAATAATTAAAATCATAATCTGTATAACGTTTATCATTGCCATAGTTTCTTTGACTTCACTCCACTGTGAATCTTTGAAAGTTCAGTCATGGTTCAGGCTTATTGGGGAAGATGGGAAGTTGATCCATTAATATTCAATACGCTGTTTGGTTCTCGGTGTTTTTCTCCTATTAATATCTTGATGATGTCTCTTACTCAAGTAGTTGCTGTGTGGTTCACTGAATTGTAGTAATTGTTCAATGCATTTGTTGCATGCAGGGGTTGGTTGCGATGCGAAAGTTGCTTTAGATATACATAATATGAGGGAAGAAAATCCTGAGAAGTTCTACAGCCAGGTAAATAACTATATTGATATATCATTTTCTTTCAGTTTATTTGGTTTTCGCATCTAGGTGCAGGTATTTATGCAAAATTATTGTATTGTCGCAGATTGTTAGAAATATTGATGGTCGATTATTGATAGGATGTGACTTGACCAATAAATTTGGTAAGGAACCAAAGTCATTAGGATGTACTGATGTTTTCTCTTAGATGATAGCTGGATAGATGTTTGGTTGAAAGTCTAGTCGGATTAAGTTTTGAAGTCTTACAACACTGCTTGTGCTAGTAGCCTGCTGAGACCCACCACAGTCCTCCAATCCTCTATACCTACACTAGGAAGAGGCACAAGAAACAGGTAAACAAGGGAACTTAAGTAAGTAGCAGGAGCTTCATGGTAATTCCCCATTCTGAGCCAGGTGGAATTAGTACTATGACAGCAGGGGGCTAGGCTCAGGGAATATGAGGGAATATGACAGATATTCAAATAAATAGTACAAGGAGGAGTGTTGGTTTTAGAGAGGGATATAATGACTAAGAGTGAGAGAGAGTAGCACTGAAATCTTGTAATAATTAGAGTAGGGGGTAATCTTTAGCAAATCATTTAGAAAAGTGTTGGCTAGTCATTTAGTGGGAGAGTATCTAGACCTCTCAAAAGTCTGGAGTTGTATTTGAGATTTTCTAATCATTGCATAGAAAATTGCAATCTATGTTAGTCTTTGAATCTATTGCTTATTCTTCATCTTTTGCTAGGGAAAGGAAGTACCTAGAATAGCTTAGGAAGGATCTGATATGGAAGTTTTTCTGTCAATAAAAGGGTGTTTTTCTAATTTTTTTATTTCTAATTTGTTGATAGATTGTTAGAATGTCTACTCTTTTGGGTTCCTTCATCATGATTCATGGGTGCATTGCAAGCTGCTTGTCCAGCATTGCATTACTCTGTTACTCCTGTTCATCCATACATTGGTCTATACCTAGTCAACCTGATCCACAGGGTGTACAAATTGGAGTACAGTTACTTCAGTATGGCCCTTGGACATCCTCTATCTATGAAACGATCCAAACTTTTATATGGTATCATTGAAGTGCATATATTACTAATATTTCTTTATGAGAGTTTGCAGTTTTTGCTTTGAGGGGACTAGTGTACTAAAATAAAAAGTAACTTCATTTCTAGGTTTTAGGTTGAATTTTTGGGTTTGTATGTTAACGAAGCTTTTAATGATACCAATATAATCTTAGGATTTTCATGGGCTGCAGAGATGTAAAACTTCTTGTGGTTTAGCGAACTACAAACAGCCTGTTTTTGGGGAAGGAAGTGTGCAGTATTGTCCAGGGACATGTGGGGAGATAATCAGTAAGCTTCTCTGAATATATTTATTAGAAATTGGGTTTTCCATTACCAACTTTCCATATTTAAAATGCTTAAAGAAATGAATTACCTTAGTGGTTTTGGCTGTTGCTTTCCCCCCCAAAATTTCCCTTTTGTCATAATAAAGCTCCTCTGGTTATTGTAGGGATGGAAAATTTTGGGGATCTTCTAGGTCGGTAAAATTTTGTAGGCTTAGAGTGGAGGGTGTAATGCTGAGGGCTCGTTCTTTCACCTTGAAAATATCAGTTTTAAAAGAAGTTCAGATTAGGATCAATAGATTGAATTCACAACTAAAGTAAGTTCATATAAGTTTATATGTGGGCGTATAAGTTTTTGATATATTAGAGATCCTTAGATAAGATGTTGAGATTAAGAGAAATTAGGCTTCATAATAAAATTAATGTAGTTGGTAGAGTTTTGTAGATCAAGAATTAGGTGTCCTTATAAATTTGTGGTGAGTAATAGTAGTTGTTTCTTTTTTGAAAATTATGGAATTTGGATCCGGATCTTGTCCTTTTTCTTAAATGCTTTTTATAAGTAGTTAAGTGGCATGTTCATTTTTCTCAACTTCCTCAAATTTGCATCATTAAGTGTCTTTGGCTTTGTTGCTTTTATAGTGTCAAATTTTGGGTGTTCTACTGTTCTTCGAGGCCTTAATTATGGCTGCATTGTAAAGGATTTTGAGCTAAAGCTAAAGCCAAGGCAGTCACAAAGTCTATGAAAGTGATTTTGTGACTGTTATTGTGATCGTGACTGCATCTAGATTTAAACCATAGTCACGCCTCTAAGGAGTCGAGGGAAGGGTAAGCGAAAACTTGACTTTCGAAGGAACCCTGACAGCCTGACTTGAAGGCTGTAAAGTTGGTACAACGCCTAATGAGCAAATCAAATAGGCAAATGCTTTCTTCCCCTTGCAGGCAACTGTGGACTCGTGGGGACTCCCATGTGCAGGGAGGGGAGATGGAATAGGTGGGGGCTCTCTGCTCTACCAATGAACTACCACATGGTGTAATTTTATCTTCCATTATGGGTGATGCCTGTGTAGGCTTTTTCTATGGGTGGTGAAATACTCTTGTGATTTCATTTTGGTGTGAAATGATGTTAATAAAAATGATGAAATAAGTCTTACTCTTATAATGTATTTCAATATTGTAACTTAACATGTTTGATTTCTATGTGATATCAATAATGTGCTTTGCCATTCAAAATAAAAGAAAATAATGTGATCTTTATTTTAAGAGAAGAAGCCATAGTTCTATTATGTATTAGTGGATAAGTCCTCAACCTTAAGATTTGTGGTCATGGGTTCCAGCAGGCAAGTGAAGCAACAATATTTGAAATTTTTTTGTTGCATGTGGTTGACATAGAACAAGCTTCATTCCAAGAGGGGGGTTCCACATGGTGGATGTACCTTATTTGTTACACTTCTTAATAATAATATAGATTTTTTCTCTTTTTCTTGGAAAATATGTGATTATCCACTTTCTTTCTGAGTTCACTATCTTGTTGCTAGTTTGCTGTTATGTAAAGCCTATCTTCAGATTATGGCTAGAATGTGTATATGGGCATATGGCTGATATCTGTCATTTTTACCCTGCAGTTTATGAACAAAGTCCTTTATGCTAAAGAAGGAGCAAAGATTATCATGGACAGGATATTTGAAGATTTCCCTTGGCAAGTTCGTGTAGAGGTAGATGGTGTTGAGATCGAAGTCCCTGAGGTGTGTATGATGGTTGTATCTGATATGAAGTGCTCCTATTACTTTGTCCATGAGAAAATTTTGTTGCTTTCTTTCTACTTGAGGTGTCAGCAGTATCTAGTGGTCCAAAGGTTTTCTGTTCTTTTCAGTGTTACCTGCATCATAGTATGAGAATGGAGATGGGAACACAATTTGCTACCTGGTTTTCTTAAATTAGCCCAAGAGTCTACCGCTTTCATCTGCAAATTCACCTTTTTGGGATATCACTTTGTAGGGATTTAGCAAATTAGGGGCACTAGTCTTATTTATCGTAGTTATGATACTACTGCTATTCTCTCATGAAGACAAGGAAAAATAATGTTCCACTGGAAGGAAGGAGAAATATGAGTTGACGACAGACTGTCTCCCAGGAGTGACTTTCAGAAAAATTTACGATTTTTTTATCCAATTGGGGAAACCATTTTTTTGCTCCATGGGAATTATGATCGATGCCTTCGTTCCACCTTGAGGACGAGGTGTATCTTTGGGGGGATGGTAATGTGATGAATCACACACCTCAGCTGATAACTTACAAGAGGCGCCAAAGGGAATTTGGGGAATGGACCAAAAAGCAGTGAGTGGGTAGTGGGTGTGTCAGAGTTGGTTAAAAAAATCTCAGTGGTGTGTCAATAAATAAGGGAAGAGGGAAATGAGAGAGGTATTGGAAAATTGTGGGAACTTGGCTGGGAGAGAGTGAGCCTCTTGAAAGCTGATACTATTTTGTATTTTTCATTTCCTTGCAATACTAATATTACACCATCTTCCTCTTATCTGTTTCTGTTATTTGTTCTGTAATTCTCTTTTCCTTCTCTCGTTCATCTTCCTTGGTCATCATATTGTGTTGGGTTAGCTGCTTGTGTGATTTGTCTTGATTCAGGTGAACGGAATTCACTACACTTACTAGCTCCCTACTTGAGTTCCCTCCTCTGCTGACAAACTTAAGAGCTGGTCTTTCTTTCATCATATACTTTAGATCTTGACTGCTGCAAAGAGTTTGATGAAATATTTTCTTCTTTCCATCTAGCAGTGATTTGGGATTCTAGGGGCTAGTCCACTTGACGGGATTTCTTTGCACATTATTGGCTCAGTTGTCTGTGAAACCCTTGACTACCAGCTTTCTGTATCCATACACTCATCTTTGTTCCTTACCTAATTCATTGGAAGGGAATGTCTACAGACGACATAACTTTCAATTGCTCTATTGGGTTGAAGGATACACGGTACACCATACACTGTCACTTTCTGCATACTTTTTTTGTCTCAGATCGTGTTTGGATTTAGCACATAATTTTCTTGTTAGGATTTGTGTTGGAAGCTAGTTCATTCATGAGTTTCTTTCCTTGTGACCGTGATAACCACACTTACTAATGTAGCAGCTTCAACCTTTGGAAGCAATGTGGCAGCATCTTTTGGTATTCTTGTACAGTAAAATAAGTATGGGGAAACTAAGGTTGCTTTTCCCTGGAGATTATGGGCCAAAATCCGGAGCTTTGTGTGTTGATTATGTCAAATGTCTTCATCTTCTTGTAGTTCAAATGAGGAGAAAAGGAAATGCTTGTGGTGTTCATGTGTCCAAGTGTAGTCTAAGCCTCTTTTTTTATCATCCAATTTGCTGAGGATATAAAATGTAACTGAGGCTTGGCTAATGCAGCTGGAAAAAAAGTGATAAATTCATGAGGTGGAAAAGAGCCAACAGAACAAGAAGTGTTTCACTGTTAATGCCTCTTGCTCGACTGCTTAGGTAAAGAGGCAAAGGAATTCTTTTTTATATTCATGTACGCGAGTGTAGTTCTAAGTTTCTAACCTCCTTAGTTATTATCCAATTGCTTGAGGATGTGATACATTGTTCGGAATTGGCTATATACAGTTGGAGACAATGTTTGATAAGTTCATGGGATAGGAAAGAGCCAACAGAAAGATGATGCACCCAAGAAATAATACGAAATTGCAGTTTCATAATTACACATTATTGACGAGTTTACTTTTACAACATTGTCTGCTGGGAAACTTGCTTCACTTGGTTTCAACTCAGTTTTTGTGGTAGCAGTAGCCTTAACCTAACATTAGCACAAAATCAGCTGGGCTCTCAGAAATGGAGACGTTTTAGGAGGAATCCTCAGGTTCCATATTTTAAGAGGGTTTTTGTTACGAAACCGGGGAAACCTCATGTCCCAGAGATTTCCGTGCTTCATAGGCTCCATACTTCTAACAGATAATATCTTATTAGCTTTAAAGTATATGCTCGTTTTGTGGGAGCACTTTGCTTTGCCCCATTATAAACAAAGTATTTGGGCAGTGTATAGACTCCACACTTGCATATGTTGGTCGATAGCCCTTTGTGCTTTCAAGTTTCTAGTGCTTTCTCGCACTTGCTGACTAGATTTTCCTTGTCTGGAACTGAATTTTAGACAAATTTTTTTTGACTTCACATATTTTTAGATTTTATAAAGAATACTGCAATGGAGTGGTAGTTTTTTGTCAATGTGTTCCAGTCCATTATGAGATCTCTTCTTCAGGTTTGGTTACCATCACATATTATATTGATATGTTGCTGTTTGTAGGACGCAGAAGGTGTTCTTGTGGCAAACATTGGAAGCTACATGGGGGGTGTGGACTTGTGGCACAACGAAGACGAAAGTTTTGGCAATTTTGATCCACAATCAATGCATGATAAGGTTTTGGAAGTTGTGAGCATATCAGGGACTTGGCATTTGGGAAAGCTCCAGGTACGTGCTATCTTTCTTCCACATTGCTGTCATTCGGATGAATTCCCCTCTTGTCAGTGACATGTAGAAGGGTGAGAAGATTGAAGAGAATCCTACAAAAGAATTGCTTGCTTCCTGGATCATTAGTCCCTTGATTATGATGTCCACATTTTGACGGCTATAGAATTACGGACCCAGTTTCTTTTACTGTATATGGAATGGATATGCTTGAATGGCGTATTCAGAAGGGTTGAGAAAAAAAGGAGACCCAGAGAATTTACCTATGATGTCCAGATAACTATTAGTCTGATAGTACGTGAATTGTGATATCTCAACCAGGCAGCCAGCAACAATTAACACAAAATAATACTCCCTCCGTCCCATAATATAAGTCCTGATTCTGTTTTTACGCGGGAAATAAGGTTAAATGGAATCTTGTTTTATTTGAATAAAAAAAAATTATTTTTATTGAGAAACACTTGCATTGTTTTTTTTCTTTTTAACAAAAAATAAAAACTGTCATTTAATGTTGCATGGTTTAATGTGTAGAGGAGTTCAATGGGGTAAAAGATTCCATTTTGTCATTAATAATGGTGCATTGGAAGCTGAAATTATGATGACATTTTGGGAATTAAACTATATTCATGAGGGTATTTTGGGAATAATTATTGATTGAAAATAGAAATAAGACTTATATTTTGGGACACCTTATAAGGAAACCGGACTTATATTATGGGACGGAGGGAGTAATGGATATGTGCCATTCATGCATTTCGATTCCAGATTAGCTTGATCGAACTTTTTTAGCTTTTGATTTAGAAGGGAATGGTGCTCAATTGCAAGAATATGTGGTATACTGGTGGAGAAAGTGTCCCTCCACAATTTGATGGCAATAATATATCTGATTCTTTACCAAATTAATCGTTTCAGTACAAAATTATTAGTCATACAGTAAATTGTATAAATAAGTTTGTGAATAGCTTTTATAGCAGTTCTATGAGTGGCTTGAAAGGTTTTTCATCTGCATAATGATTCAACTTTGTGCTGCTCTTTGTAGATTTCCTTATTTTTTTAAAAAAATTGCATAATCAATTGGGTGCAGGTGGGGCTCTCCCGAGCACAGAGACTTGCACAAGGGCAATCCATCAAGATTCAGTTATTTGCTGCATTGCCTGTCCAGATAGACGGGGAACCATGGCTGCAGCAACCTTGTACACTGCACATCTCTCATCATGGCCAGGTCCTCCTTCCCCCTCCTGTGTGTATGCACACTGTAGTCATTTACTTAATAGTGCTTGCATGCGAAGAATATACTTCTTGCAGATGTTCTGAGTAAATTTCTTTAGTCTCTTGGACATTATTGTTTTTGGGATTGGGTTCATTCTAATGGAAGCCTTGCTCAAGTTCCTTATAAGAAAGAGTGCAGTTTCTTTAAATCAAAGAGGACATGGTGACTTTTGAGTTCTGACTATGAGAAACATGACAAATGGAAAAAGGAAAAGGTCCAGCAGTCTTAGACTTTCAGATCTACTAATATTGATCTGTTCAGGCATCATGGTCTGACTTTTTTGTCGTCAAACTTGGGCCAAGACTATCAACCCATCATTGTTTGCATCTCATTTTTTGGGTTTTTGGTGCCAGTGGACTTCGGTTTATGGGACAGTGAGAAAATGAATGGATATGATATTTTTTTTGTTTCTACTTCACTTTATTTGGCATCGATAAGTCCCTTGACCTCATTTTGACTGCTATGCTAAGATAACCATCTAACTAGTATATTTCTGAACAAAATTTTGCAGGCTTTCATGTTGAAGAGGGCTGCCGAGGAACCATTTGGTCATGCTGCTTCTATACTCACAGATGTGTTGGAAAATGCAGAATCTAGTCATGTAATTAGTGCTGCACAAAAGCGAGCGCTTCTGCAAGAAATGGCGTTACGTTTGTCCACATAAATGTCTCTTGTAATTTCGGTGCTTGGTTGTTTGTAGAGTGAAATTTTGGCTGTGTATAGCTGGCTCATCCATCTGTTTGTTGTAGGTTTCAGGAAAGGCATGCATGCGTGTGCAGGATCCTTTCCCTGTTGTGTTTCGGGAAATTTTTGTTATCCTTTTCCCTTGATTGCTAAATGCATATCTGATGTACAGGAGTAAAGCGTTTCAACAATGAAAGTGGTTATCATTTTGGGATCTTTGAAAGAAAAATTGGCTAAACAATGAGGTACAAACTCTATTATCAAGTTTCGGCTTGGAGAATCATCACTTTCTTCAGATCTTTTTCTGGTGGGAGAACATTTGTATTGTTGTTCATATTAGGTGCTGAAGCTGAATTACACTTTTTAATGCAACTGGTTTTGAAAATTTATTCTTTCTCTGTTCTCTTTTGATTGGAATATGGAGGAGACACATTATATTAGGTGAGGAGAGATGAAAAGACGAACCCGTGTAACAGAAATTATATGCATCTCTATTATATAAGGGGAAGTTATGGTGTTCTCCAATAAATTTACTTAATTATCCTTTAGTAAATCAATTACTCTATCAAAAAAAGATGAAAAAAAAAATCAAACTCAAATATAGTATAAAAAGATTAACGAAGAAAATTATATCAATCAAATATTTGATCAATCAATACGCAATCAAGTAGTAAATCAAAAAAGAAAATAACATTAATTAACAAAGTGAAATGATTTAATTAAAACAAAATTTTTTATTGATAAAAATATAAGAAATCCTTAACAAATCTATGTAACATCTTTTTATCGCTCATGAGTTTTAATTTTAAAATTTATAAAGAAAGTATAAATAAAATAAATAATAAAAGACGGGTTTGGTTAAGTGATGTAGGTTTAATCAACAAAATTATAAAAGTTATAAATTATGTTTTAAAAAAGTGAGGTACGCATCATGTGTATAAATTGCTAGTAGGTAATATTGTAAGAGTTTTGGAACGATGGTTAGTTTGCTTTTATAAGAGAAGGGAGGTTAATGTGTAATTTGGAAGGTTTTATTTGGCTTTTATTCTTGTGTAACACATGGTATCCAAACTATCACACCACATGGAGATTGATGTATGTATTTATACTTTTTGCGTATAAATTTCTTGTTGATAAATGATAATTACCATTTGCTTATGGACTCTTTTTGTTGAAGAATAGTAGGAGCTCAATGGTAGGGGGACATGTCACAACCATTGGGTTGTGCCCTCTGGGACTAATTGATTCCCGTAAAAAGAAAAAAGATTACTTTGTTGATTATTATCTGCTTAAAATGATGAATGATGAAACAAATCTTAAATCCAAATTGCATATGATCATATGAAGAACAACGGGAGTGATGGAAGCTGTGGATAATTGATGAGACGAAACTTTGGCAGGAACGAGCATGTATGAGGCAAAAAAATACTTCCTCTGTTATCTAAAAGTGCAACATTTTTTGTACTATTGATATATGAAGTTAACCGATTTTGTTGACTAATATATACAACAAAAAATTAAGTATGCAAGATGTTGGTTTTGTCTTAATATTTATTTCTTACAAAATATTAACTTTTATAATTTAAACTATAGTTTAAATATTAATAGTTCAAGTTACGCGTTGATATACGTTAAAATGTTGCATCTCTTAAAAAATAGATGAAGTATATATATATTATACATTTTTGTTTTTGTGTTTATTTTGGGTGCCCACAATATGCTGTGCGTGGGAAGCAAAGGTATCGCATTTTGAAGTTGTAAGTATAATGAAAGGTGCACAAAGCAAGTTTGCCTGCGACATGCATGCTGATACTTTAATGTGTTCAGCCTGATTTCTGCCAAATCCACATTGAATTTCGCTCCTAATGTATTAGTAAGCAGGTCTTTTGTACATAGACCGCTGACTAATCTAACAGAAATACCAATATAGTTGGCGCCTGAATCTAAGATTTATTCTCTTTGAAGTTGACTTTGAACATCACACATCTTGCTTTCATAAGGAGTTGACTGCGACCTAAGGATTGGATGGCTTTTTTGAGTGTTTAAGTAACAAAATTAGGCTTTTGACATTTTGCAATTTCACCCACATAGCTGTGCTTATTTTGACTAATTTAGAGGAGCTGTTTTCATTTTTACATTATTGACAGGAAATTGACTGGCTTGTTGGAGTTTAACTAGCAATCCATCTTCTAATTATTCACCTCTTTTTTTTTTTAGATCCATATGAGCCACGAAGGCGGTACAAAGTACAAAGAAGGGGAGGGGGGATTCAAACCTGTGACATATCATTCACAGCACCTCAATCTTAACCACTAGGCCAAGACATCCTTGGTAATTATTCACATCTTTAAACGTGCTCACTTATGTCTTTCTTTCCATGTAATGTGGACCACAAAAACTTGCTAGATTTACCATCTTAAATGACGATATGAGATTCTACAAGCCAATCCACTTAAGTACGATGTTAAGTTAACAAAAAGGCAATCTATGTTTTTGTGGTAATTGTCTATCGAAACAAGATCGACAACGTGATTTTGTGAAATGTTATAGAAGTATATATAAGTTAAGGGATGAGTTACGGTGTCCTCCTTTACTTTTCTACCCTTCACCTATCAAAAAATACTAATTATAAAATATTTAATTCCTTTTTTATCTATGTTTATGTGTAATAACTAATAAGGAAACTTAAGATTGTCTAACTTATAATGAGATTTAATGTACACATAAAATATTTCCCAAAAAAATATGCTTAAAAAGAGATAATTTTGATTAAAAATTAAACTAATCTAACTAAAGCAATTTCGAACAATTAAAAAGTAAGAACTTGCAAAGTTTCTTTCTAACTAAACTTTTAATTGCAATCCCAATTTTAAAGAACATACATTATTAACATAAACATACCCAAAAAACAAGGAGACAATCTCATCGTTTTATTTTTTGCCTTTTATAATTGTCTTATGTATCGATTAGGATAATTTATCATTTTATTTATTTAAAGGCTCGTAGTAGTCGTTTGTGTTAGTTGGGATAATTCATCTCATCATTATTTAAACATATGTTCATAATTCAAATATATAAAAGAAATAGGCTTATACCATCCAATTTCTTAATGTAATGTTACACAATGGATTACACGTATATTAAAGATATTAGCATATATCATCCAATCAATATCAACTTATAGTACATTCTGGTACAGATTCATTTATCACATTCAAAAAAGTTGTGAATGATCAGATTAAACTACAATAAAATAGTGCATTTAGGGCTTTTAATGTCAATATTAATGCTAATATATTTTCGCACGCATCGCGTACATATGAGACTAGTAGAAGTATATTTGAACATTAATTTGACAATAAATTCATGGACTTGTATAAAATGGGAAATTAAAGCCCTAGTTTTTTTGAGCTGAATTGAACGTAATTTACTTGGACTTAATTGAACAAGGAAACTAATTGAAATGAACTTAATTTGTATGAGCTGAAGTGCTGAACTACATTAGGAAACTAAGTGAACCGAATTTGTTTGACCTGAACCAAATTGAATTTTTATGAATTGAAATGAACCAAACTGAACTAAACTGAATTTCTATTAATTGGATACGAAAGATTCGGATCTAAGAAGACAAAAAGTGATGAAGTAGGAGTTTGGGGGTTCTTGAGGGAGGACTTGAGGAATGATGAACGTTACATATAAAATGAAGTTGTAAAAATACCCCACCAAAATCAAATATTTATAATTTAATCAACTAGTTGTTCTTTATTTTGTAAATTACTTCGGTCATGAACGAGTAATTGAATTTCTTCTGTAGTACTTTTGAGAATAGCACAGTGGCAAACAAAGTGTGAAATAGGGTATCTCCTTTAGTAATATTTAAGCAAAAGGGTACTTCACTGTAATTCAGCAGAACTTTTATATAGCTCACTCAATCTTTTTTAAAATTTTTGAACTTCTTTACTTCTTTCATGACAAAAGTACTTTATTTCTACTCAAATTATTCTTTTTGAAAATTATTTTTTGAACAGAAAGTAATCTTTTCCTTTCAATTAGTCACACTTATTTTTTATACATGATGTATTTTTGTTATTGTCACTTTTTTTTTTCCCATAAAGCCAACAATGTGAATATGTAAACCTCATTGTTTTACTCTTATTTTTTGGTATGTGAAAAAATAGAGTGAAACTAGTTAAAAGAGATGATTGTAATAATTATTATTATTTTCGCTTCATGTGAGACATTGTCATAATTTTATTTAAATTATAATAACCAAAAAAAAAAAAAAATACAAGCCACATTTATGTATCCTTATAAGACTATGCGTGTATCTATCAAATTAAGTCTATATATATCTGTTAATTAGTAAGGAGAACTGGCATACTGGATTGGAACCTCGCACATATTAATTTGACTGATCCACGCAAGACCCTTGGAAGGGAGGGGGCAGGGGGTGGGGGGAAGGTAAGGAAATCCCACTCCAAAAGTGCCTCTAATGAGCTTGTGAGGTACAAACCTTAACCCTAGACCAAGTACTACTTGATAATATCAAATTAAGATTATATATATGTATATATATGTGTATATATGTATGAGCAAAAAGATAAAATAATGAGCAAAAAGTTCATAAAATGAACAAAAAATTGTAAAATGAGCGAAAACGTAAAATAACATTGGAGACCTTCACGCGAGGTTTGTACCTATGTATGTATATACATATATATATGTATATACATATATATATGTATATATATATATATACACACATATTAATTTATATATATCTATTTTTTTTCTTGCCCTATTAACAAAAATAACATTGGAGACCCTTTACGCGAGGGGAACTCCTAATGCATCAAATTAAGATTATATGCAATGTATACTTTACTATTAAAATTCTAAAGTTTCATCTTAATTTTAAAAAATTATACATAGGAAACTAAAATTAGAGATAAATATTATTGGAGTATAAAAATATAACCACAAAAAATATAGAAATCATAGATTAGAAAAAAAAATTGAATTTAGGGAGTTCTTGTTTACTTAAGAATCACGAGTTGTTAATTTGATACAGTTCTTTGGAAAGATTTGTCGGAAACTCCCTTATAAAAACAAATTTTTGTGAAAAACTACGTAAAAATAATGTTGAAGAATGTACCTTTGAAAAGAAAATTGTTATAAGAAGCTACCTTTTGACTGAGTTCCAACTGTTGACTACATTTTGTGGCATCAACCTTTTTTCTCCTAGTATCATCCATATTTATTGAGATTCGTGGAACTAAATTTTAATACCAAATTTTAAATGAGATTGTTAATTTTTGACGAAAATGGAAGAAAAGAAATTGGAAAAGGAGCAAAATTAGAAGTTTTTAACGCCTGGAAAGGAATCGTCGGTCGAAATGCGGCCAAATTAAATATAACTTACCTACACCAATTTTATATAAGGTACTTCTTGAAAAAAAATGATTTTATAAGGCACTTTTTCGCTCACATTTGTTGCAACACTTTCAGTTTTGACACTATTCACAATTACTCATATAACTAGCTTTTGTATTTCATATGTATGAAAAAATATAGTCATGTGGGATTTTGTTGGATTCGTCTGAATGTGTTCTTTATTAATATCTAATTTTTATAATTATCATCAAAAGATAATTGAAGATGTTAATCGTGTAAATTGTGCATTGATAATCGTGAAAATAAAAGTGTTGCGATTAAATGGGAACGAAGAAAGTAGTTTATAATAAAATATATGAATTCTTTCAACTTTTACCTTTTTCTTAAAGGGAAAAGAGAAGTATGTCATTAATATATGGACAAAGAATCCATATAAGTACATAAGGAGCCACCTCCGTAGGGCAATGGTTCTCCCAACATTATTCATCGAACGACAAAATTCTAGCCATATTGTGGGCAATAATATTCCTATCTCGTCTAACATGATTAAAAATAACAAAAACAAAGCTAGAAAACAAAGCAATAGTAAGTGACATCACGATTAGAAAATTAAATAACAAAGTTGCTTAGAAAGCCGAGAAGTAATCAATTGTGAATCCGACTCCAAAACGACATTCTGTAAACCATGGGCCTTCGTTAACCGAGCTGCCATGTAGATGGATTTGCCTTCCGCCACTTCAGGGGGCCACCAAGCCCGAGTATGACAAACTGCAGAGAACAACACCTTGCCACTACAATCTCCTGCCATCACCCTGAGTCCCATCCACCCCTCTTCACTAATAGATGCATCCGCATTCACTTTTATCACATTCGTCGAGGGAGCTAGCCATTTATTTAAGCTAGAGGTCTGTTTTCCTCCATCCACATTATAAATACGAGTTGTATATTGTTAATGCTCCTCCACTTTCCTGAAGACCCGTTGAACAATCACCTCTTCTAGGCTCGCTCGTCTTTTGCTCAAAGACCCAACTGTTTTCGTTCGAACCAAATTATCCACGCAAGGACACAAAGCACGCTACACCATTCTAGCATCCATCTCCCCTCCACGTAGATAGAACGTCACACATCTCTTCTTCCTCGCCAAACTGAACCATCTCAATGCACCCACAATCATCCCACAATTTCCTTATATGCTCACAAGTGAATATAGCATGCCTTGTTGATTATTCTTCGCAACCACACCGAGGACACACACTATCCTCAATCAAATGCCTAACCTTTAGAACGACTCTCACAGGGAGGGTTTTGGTCTCAAGTATCCATAAAAAAAGGCGTGTTTTTGGCGAAACATCCAACTTCCACAATTCTACCCAAGCTCTATGAAAATCATTTAAGTTCCTCCCTTTACCTAACATATAAGCCGTTTTCACTGAGTAAACACCCTCCTTCGAATAGCCCAAGTAATGTCATCCTCCGGGCATCTAACACTCAATGGGATGGATAAGATACACTTCTTGTCGCGCTAATAAAAATGTTGCTTGATTAAATTCACCCTCCATTCCATCAAGCAATAGTCAATAAGATCACATACGTACACTCTCAATATTCTCCACCGGATCACTCTCAATAAATCTTCCATCCTCATCACCTACCCAAGGATCACTCAAAACATTAATGCTTTGACCATTCCCTTCAAATTAAACCCTCCCTAACAAAAAAATTTCCCCCCAAATACTCCTCCAAGAGTAGATGTTAGAGTTCCCCGATCTAACATGAAGGATATTCTTATTTGGGTAGTACCTAACTCTTATTACTCGACTAAGTGCATGTTCTATTCGACATAAAACAACTGAACTGAATTGACTTGAAGTGAACTGATTGCAATTGAACTGAACTAAATTATAACTAATAGTAATGATAATAGATTAGAACCTGAATTGAAATGAACTGAACTTAACTGATTATCGAACTGAACTGAACTGAACTGATTGCAACGGAACTAAACTGAAAATAAGCTGGGGAGAACAAGCCTTAAGTAATGAATCCTTGTAATGATGAAGGCGCCATACTTGCTTGCCCAACAGTGTATCATTAAAAACCATAAGATACTTAAATCGCATCCAACCAATACATTTAGGCTTACACATGTTTTCCCAGCTCAATCGATGCATCTTTCTTTCTTCCCCTGTCCCCCACCAAAATTGAGCCATATATATAGCAGAGTGAATTTCTTGAATGATATCCACATGTAACTTATACACCCCCATGAGATAACTAGGTAACGCTTGGATCACAACTTTCATCAAAACCTTTTTCCCAGCACTAGATAATAATTTCTCTTTCCATCCTCTCAGCTTCTTCCACACTCTATCCAGGAGATTTCGAAATACAACTTTTTTAGCAATCCCAATGGTGGTTGTGATCCCAAGACACTTCTCATGCTTTTCAACCTGCCGCATACGAAGGATGCTTATTAAATCTGCTCTAGCTCAAAGCTAACACCCCTACTAAAAGTTACATTCGACGTTTCATAGTTTTTTTTTTTCTAATTTGGAAGCTGCTTCATATTTGAACATCAACTATTCTTAAGCATTCCTGTCGGGTAGCTCTTGTAAGAAGAAGACTGTCATCTGCAAAAAGAAGATGAGATATTTTCGATCCGTTACGGCTAGCTCTCTCCGATCCCCATGAATAACTCTTGAATTCACTTTGGCCTAAGTCACTGAGAAAAAGCATCAGCCACCAAGATGGACAAATAAGAAGAAAGAGGATCTCCCTTTACCAAACCTCTAGACAAATTTACCAAACCACATACTCTACCATCTATAATGAAAGAATATGCAACTGGTGACACATAGTAAGCAACAATTTCCGCAGAAAGTCCCATTCAACACATTCATAGGCTTTACTCATATCTACTTCATGGAGATAAGACCATGTATGCTCTTATTTCTACTCTTAGTATGAAAAACCTCCATGGCAATTAAAGCATTATCTGTAATCATACGTTGCAGAACAAGGCACTCTGATTCTCCGTTATGATAGAGGGGATAATTTTTTTAGTTTGATCACTATAGCTTTAGAAGCAATCTTGTCAACACATTGTAGAGACTAATGGGTATGAATTCCGATACAAGTGTAGGGGACTTTACTTTTGGGATTAAAATAATATTAGTACAATTAACACTATTAGGAAAATAAAGTGCGTGCCATGTAAAATATTACTTATAAAAGTGAATACCTTATCACCAATAATGTGCCAGAAGCGCTGATAAGACAAGGCATACATGTCATCTGGACCTGGCGCCTTACAAGGGTGCATCTTAGAAAGGGCCGAAAAAATTTCCTCCTTTGAATATGGTTTCATGAGCTATGAATTCCAGTGAGCAGGAATGAAGGGAGTAACATGTTGCATAACTTCTTGATAATCCGCCTATGGATGTTGAGTAAAGGAAAAAAATGTCCTTGAAATAAAGCTCTATCTCCTTTTCAATAATCTCTTCATCCGTTTGCTACTCTCCCTCCTTATCTGTGAATGCCTTTAATATAGTTTCGTTTCTTCCATTGCAAAGCCTTATGGTGAAAATATTTAGTGTTTCTATCACTATGCTTAACTTCTGCAACAAGGGAACACAAATACCAATAACCCTGATGTTAAACATGGATCTCATCAAAGTTCATTTCAAGCTCCGCTCATCTATCACAATTCGCTTGTGAAATGGCCTCCTTTTGAGCCTCATGCAACACTTTCTACCCCTTCTCTATTTGCTTAGCTAAGTCCCTAAAGCATGCCCTACTCCACCCCATTAACTCCTTTGCCACCTCCTCCAATTTCTCTTGAACTGAGACACCTACAACAGCCTCCCACGCAGCCTTAACGACAACTTCACAAGACTCATCTAGCAACCAGTATGTCTTAAATTTGAAACCTCTTTTTCTCCCAGGACTTCGACGGTAAACTTGCTTGCAACAAAGAATAATGGCAGCATGATTCAACTTATAACAAACTAGATATTATGCGTAAGCATCCGGAAATAAGGCAAAGCAAGCATGGGATATAAGGAAGTGATCCAGGCATTCACTGATTGTAGTCTTAGGTATGTTACCAGCATGTGTATCACTGCCATATGAAATGCAATTCTTCAAGTCTGCAATCATCAACAATATTTCTAAACCCCTTCATCTTCCTTATTTCTCTATTAACCCCTCCTTCTGTCTCATCATATTATAGAAGCTCATTGAAATCACCCCCAATAGCAATAGGCACATCTACATTATCACAAAGATGCCGAAGTAAGTCCCAAGTTTGGTGCTTGTTAGCTTCCTCCGACCATCTGTATATACTCACGAAGTGCCATTTATTATTATTCTCACTAATAACATCCCCATAAATATGGTATTGGGAGAAGAAAACTAGTGAAAATAATACTTTCTCCTCCTTCCAAAAATAAATAAATAGATCATCGGACTTACCTCTACTAGAAATACCAAAAGCATTGGAAAAACCTAGTCTATCTTTCAAATTTCAGCAAAGTCTTATGTTACTTTTGTCTCTGATACAAAGATGATATCTGGGCAATAGAATAGCTCCATCTTCTCAACTGACGAACTGTCAAGGGGTTACCCGGGCCCTGACAGTTCCAGCATAAGATATTCATAATGCCTGGCGGGGTTGGTTCAAACCAGCCTCTGCTGTATGGTTTTCACGACTGACATCCTCAAAGGATAGATTGTTACATCTTATTTTACGTTCATCTCCTTCTTCAATCAAACTTAAAATATTCAACCCGCACCTTTTGAGAACATTGGTGTTGTGTGTACTATCTCCCCCTTCTCTATTACTCTCGCCAATCTCTTCCATTTCCTACCAAGTATCCCTGTCTACATACTCAATGCCAATGGAATCATCACCGCCTATCTGGGATGGTAATGGAGTCACAGGTTTGATAGCATCATATGCATTATCACAACTTCTATCAACATTAGAAGGAATCATGTTCAGTGAAGTGGAAACATTTGCCACTATGTGTTAGTCATGGTGTTCAGTCACATCTGGAGTGTGATTTGTGGTTTACCCAACAGGAATAACATATTTTTTGCTTACCACATTGATATCATTCTCCTTCGACACCTCTTCATAAAGCACCTTCTAGTGATTTTCTTTCCCTTTTGCAACAGATAAGGCTTGCTTACATGTATGATTTTAGCCCTGCTATTTCCTCTATATATCTCCTTTGCTCTTCCTCTACAAGGGGAAGCTTTCAACCATGCTCCCCATACAAGGCCCTGCTTCTTGTCCTCATCATCTATTTCAACACAATCCTTCTCTAAGTGTCCCATTCCAACACAAGCAAAGCACAGGAAAAGGAGATGTTCATATTTTAAATCCAACACAAACAATCTTCCCACTCTTATCGACCTTAATCTTCTGGAATCTGTGTAGGGGTTTGCTCACATCAAGAATGACACGAACTCTACTAAAACGATCAAGCCCGACCTGAATAATCCTCCTCGATTTCAAGAACTTGACCAAGTCCCGATGCTAACATTGAAATCTCATAATCTGATCGATAATTGAAGGACAATTTCAATATCCTTACCCAAAAGGGAGTGTGAGTCAAGGCTACATCCTCTGGTTGTTCATCCCCAGAAACATCATTCATCACCAAAATAGATTGTTGTCAAAACTCCCAAGGCCCCCTCTCTCAAATTTTTCTTTATCTTTCCAATGAAAGAATTGAAAAGCAAACAAATTGGGTCCAAGATTACTAATCAACAGTTTGTGTGCCGAAGTCAAGACTTGCAGCTGGTCCTTTTGAAGGACTCGACATTAAATTGTTGATAAGTGAGAAGTCTTCCTACCATAAGTAGGGATAGTTTGTCGTATCTCTTTATTCGTCCAGAGCCCATCAAGTCAATAATCACTTTGTCTTTCTCTTCTTCAATTCACAATTTTGAACATTTTTTCAGCAATTTCCTCAACCATGTTAATATCGAAAAATCCCCCTGAGAAAGCGAAAAACACTAGGCTTACTGATGCGGTTTTGGTCAGCATCAGATGGGCCCGCATTAGCTCACCTAAAAAAACTAATGCAGTTAAAAACCGCATCAGTATAGTGAGAATCTGATGCGATTTTCCACAACAACCGCATCATATTGTAGGTGTTGAAAAAAAAAGTGGCGATGTCAGCCTGCCATGAAGCATCAGGTTTTATTCCTCCCTAATTAAACATGAAGCAGCGCCAAGTAATGTCATATTTTACTACTAAGAACAGACAACAACAAGTTCACATATAAATATGCTCAACAATTTTTCATAAAAAATATATACTCAATAATTTTACATATATACAAAATACAAAACAAAAATTATACATCTAATTAAAAAATGAAATTGTGTAAAAATACAAAAATCTGACAAACTTGTGCAAAAAAAATAAAAACTTACAAAAATATATTTCCTCCGTTGCTAAATAAGTGCAATATATGCATAGTGTTTACTATTCACAGTTTAAACTTTAATTAGCTTTGGTGATTTACATTTTAGGAAAAACATAATCATGTGGGATCTTGTTAGATTCATCAGAATGTGAATTTTTTTAATATCAACTTTTTATAATTTTTACTTATTGATAATTGAAGATATTAATGGTTAAAATAATGCATTGGCAAACGTGAAAATAAGAAATATTGTATTTATTTAGAAACGGAGGAAGTATATATAACACATAAACAGAATCGAAAAGAGAAAGAAAAAAAAATTGAAAAGTAAAATACAAAACTAAAACCCTAGATCTATAAAATATATAATAAATTCAAAAAATTAATTATAAACTAATAATAACACACGAAATTTTAAATAAAGAAAACCTATTTACCAACGAAATTATAATTGATGCGAAGAGAGAGATGACAAAGCAGTTATTGCTTTCGATGAACGACGAAAACGTACGACGATGATGAAGAGAATGGTGATTTCGTGCGCGGCGATGAAGCTTAAGAGACGGCGAGTTTTCGAAGCTTAAGAGATGACAAAATCGAGGGTTTTCGACGAACAACGAACGAAATCGGTGAGCTTTCGATGAACAATAACGAACAAGAACTGCGGATTTTCTGAGAACAACGAACAAGAACAACGGACGATGAAGCTTAAGAGTCCGACGAATTTTCCAAGAGGGAAATGCGGAAAAAGTAGATGAGAGAGATTGAAGGCGTGAATTACGTTGAGGAGGGAGGAGGAAGGAGAGAGCGTAAATTAGATCCTACACCGAGGTGTAGGATGAGCATCCTACACCTTGCCCATGTGGCTGGCTTTGGCAGTATTTTTGAAAGTGGGCCAGCTCTTTCTCTCTCATCACTCACTCATTCACTCTCTTTCTCTCTCATTTATTTGCTGAAACAATTTTTTCAATGTACAAATGCATATGATTTGGTGTACAATAATATACGAGTGTACATTTGGGGACTTTCAGTGATCAAAGTAATGACCATCAGTGTACATTGTGATTTATTGAATTTCGGTATGGGACTGTAATTGTACATATTGAATTTCATTAGTGAACAAACATCAACACACCAGTGTACAAAGATTGAGAATTACTCACTTGACATATTTAGATATGGGACTGTAATTGTACATATTGAATTTCATTAGTGAACAAACATCAAAACACCCAGTGTACAAAGATTGCAAATTACTCACTTGACATCAGCTTCAGAAATTGGGTTACTTTCAGTTGGGGGGTTGTCATTGTACATTTTGATTTTGCTAATGAACAACCACGAATCCAAGAATGTACAAGGAGGTTGAGTGTGGAAAAGAGAGAAGTGGTGAACAGTATATGGGGGAAAATGATGGCGGTTGTCATCAAATCAGTTATTAAATGGTGAACAGTAACTGTCAATTCAGTTACTTTTTGAATTTTCGACATGTACACTGGATGTAATGAGAATGTACATTAGCTGTCAACTCAATTACTTTTTGCATGTACAATGGTGCGTT
Source organism: Beta vulgaris subsp. vulgaris (assembly GCF_026745355.1). NCBI lineage: Eukaryota > Viridiplantae > Streptophyta > Magnoliopsida > Caryophyllales > Amaranthaceae > Beta > Beta vulgaris. The sequence goes on from NC_079206.1 coordinate 55,218,671, forward strand.
TCATTCTTCTTGCCTTGTATTATGGAGCTGGTGTAGGATGCTCATCCTACACCTTGGTCCAGGATCTACTAATTGAGGAGAGAGGGGGGCATCGGCAGATTGAGGATGGAGGTTAAAGGAGAGTTAGGTTTAGAAAAGAGAGATTAGGTTTTGGGTCTGAGAGAAAAATGGGGAGAGTTAGAAATAAGGGGACCGATTGAGAGAGAGGATTGGGCGCGCATTATTTTCCATAGTGGGCTACATTTTCTTTTTATTTTATGGACTGAAATTTGATGCGGTCCATAAAGAACCGCATCAGATTGTCCTCTTAGCTTTCTCTCTCAGCTTTTATGTTGATTTTCGGATGCGATTTTACAAAAACCGCATCTGTTACTAAGTGATAGATAAGGTTTTTTCCACTAGTAAAACACACCTCTCTTTCAAGGGAAGACAAAACCCTAACTCAGAGCGGAGAAGAGGAGAATATTTATAGTACACATGGGTGTACCATGCTCATGATACACCCAAGACTATTTTCTCCAAATCAGAGGGGTAGCTGAGGGTGTGCAAAGAGTCCAACAGCACAGGCCCCCAAAATTATAAAGGCCCCGAAATATATTATTTTGAAAATTTTACTTCATATTTGAAGAAATCACCCTTATTTCCCACCCTTAATAGATTTGTCAATGATTTATCTTTAGGTTTTCAACTTTCCATCTTTAGAACTCTAACCTTCCATCTTTATTTTCTATCAATTTAGGGGCCCAATTTTCATGTTAGAACCAGGGCCCCAAAATCTTCAAGACGGCCCCTGCTCCAAATGAGCAAAATGAGTGAATGAGCGAATGAGCAAAATGAACAAATGAGCAAATGAGCAAACATTTCTACCCATTTAAGAAAATGAGCAAACCCTTTTATTACAAACTGAGCAAAATGAGCAAATGAGTAAATGAGCAAAATGCCCATATGAGCAAATTTGATGTCAAATGAGCACCTGAAATTCTAATTTATTACAAAAATACCCCTGGGTGTACCATGCTCATGGTACACTCGGGTGTACCATGAGTGAACTCCGGAGAAGGGAATTATTTTCTCGACTAAAGATATATAATAATTTACTTCTCAAATTGAAGAAAAATGTACAAGAAACTAACTTTTTTTTTTTTTTTGGACAGGAACTAACTTTTTCCTCTTGAATACTCTTCTCTTATTCCATATTTTTCTACAGCAATATTCACGCTAGAACGTCAAAATCTGGTGCTCATTGGTGGGCATGTACACTGTAAGGTACTATCACGCTAATCTTCCTATTTTATGACTTAAATTCATGATTATGAAGGTGGTGTCTTAAAATAACCGTCACTTTCTTCGAATTTTCTTTCTTTTTAACAAAATTCAGTGGCTTCGATCACACTCTAAAGCACCTTTCCAACCCCATACACTAACATTATGCACATTGTTCCTGTCTTTTCAAGCTTCCCTTCTTCACACTAGCCCTAATATATTATATTGTTGTTACCAATTGAGATTAATTTCTTTATTTGTTGTGCAAATGCTTTGATTTAAACTGTGCGTTACTGTTTCCACTTTCCTTTACTTTGGTGGTTGTATGTGTTCATAATTTTATGTGCATAATTATAAGCTTTCATGGGTTAGTAATTATTATTTATAAAACCCCTCATTAGGAGGAGAAGTAAGAAAGACCCATACAATCTAACCAATCAATCGCAATAATATGAGTACTAATTTTTTGGGTATCAAAAATCAAGGTTTTCTAGACTACTGATTGCGGGCACCACAAATGATTAAGCATGAGGTGTGTGACTTATTAACAATTGCACCTACCAAGTAGTACTTGGTCTATATCTCACAACCTTGAGCTTGTGGAATCCAACCCCATTAGAGACACTTTGGTGGTATTATTCCTTTACCATTCCCCCTACTCTCAAGAGACCTTGCTTGCAAATTCGGGATCAGGTTGACCTGTGCGAGGCTCCCGTATATTGGTATATTACATCATTGTAATACCCTAGCTGGCTCCTGTATATTAGTATATTACTTGATACAAGAGAAGACACTTCCTTGTATATTAGTATTTTTTTTTTGAGGGGCCTTGTATATTAGTACTCCCTCTGTTCCAAAATATAGTTCTCATTTCCCTTTTTTCACGGTAATTTATGCAAGTAGAATATAAGAGAGATAGTAAAGATTTTTTATTTATTTAAATAAATGTTGTACGGGAAAAGATGATTTGAGGAGAGAGAATGGAGAATAATTGGTGAAAGAGCATCATATATAATATTAAAGCAAGAAAAAATTGTCCTACGTGGCAAGACCTCAACCTTCCTCTGTTCTCCTTTACCCTCAACTTTTCGACCTAATGCTTGCTTATGCCACGTGGCATTGCTAAAAATAATTTTAACAATAATCAATTAATTCCTCCGATTGTGTAACAATGAAGGAAATAATATCAACTACAATAACTAAAGGAATCAATCAACCAATTATCAATTAAGGAAACAAATCAAATATTATCTTTTTTTTTAAAGAAAATCATATATTATCTTAGCGGTCATTCTTATTATTTTCACAAAAACCAGTTATGGAATTATTTTCAAGCTAAATACCAATTTAGAGGAGAGAGAAAATATACAATGAAAAAGATGAATTGATATAACAACTTTAAGTTTTTCACTAATACAAGATACTCAAAAAGTCAAAATATGAAATTTCAAATATAAAACAAATATTAGCTAAGTACAAGCCAATGGGTGCGTTGGTATAACAACTTTAAGTTTTTCATCACACCTATCAAACTTATATAATATAATTAATTTAAAAATTACCTAATTTCAAGCCAATGGGTACATTGGTCTAATAAGTTTTTTTTTAATATTATTCACTTTTGGTAATGAATACCACACCATTATCATGAGATGCTAGCCCCTTCAAGAAAATATGCAAATGTAATAATAATAGTAATGCAAGTTTATTTTATTCCAAACAGAAATAAAAAGATGATTTTGTTGAAAAAAATATAACACATGATTATGACTAGAGATTACATATAACAAAAAAAAACACAATATATTCAATTTTTAGTCCCAAGTGGTTTAGGTAAGCTAATATGATAATCATAAAAAAATCATATACTGAATACAATCTTTTTTTTTTTTAAAAACAAAGTTAAAGTGAGAGAGGTAAAATAAGAGTTCATCTATATATATGTTCAAGAAAAATGAAAACCAATATATAAGCATCTGTCTACTTTAACTAATTTTGACATAACTATGATAATATAAGTTTGGAAAATTTAGATAAGATTAAACAAATTTAGATATAATAATTAAGTGTTTTTCAGACAACTTAAGGGAAAATTAAGAAAATGTACAATAAGTTGTTTAAAATAAAAATGATATTTTCTCACTACTAAAAAGTTAAGGTCAAGAGTACATTAAAAATTAATCTATGGCAATTCTCTCTCCAATTTATTGGATATATATTATATATTATTTATTATTGCGACTAAGAAGGTTGACAACCTTAGCTTAGGGACTAGGGTCACTCAAATATTTTCCCACATTCTTACATTCAAATGAAACAAACGATATAAGTACAACACTTATGAACTTACGCTTGATACTAATATCATTTTTAAAGAAAATTCACACACTTTGAATTTGGCCTTCTATAAAAATTATAAAATAAAAGAGTAGGAGAGAGAGTGAAAACATGACTGTGCTTAAATTATAAATAAAGCTTTCTTTAATTTTTATATATATGCGAATTATTTTGCAAGTTTTATGAAATATCAAAAAGAAATATGTTGCGTGTATTAAGAAACTAAGAATAGTAATTATTTTTTTAATATATATCCAATATTTTAATATTATTCTTGCAAAAAAAAAACTAATATAACTGTTCATAAATTTAACATCCTAAACTCAAATTATATATGAAAGTATGAGTGAATCATGAAGTAGTTGACATTATAGGATATCAATAATTATTTCTTATATGCATGATTAAATATAGTTTCCTTGCTAAAATAGATATTTCTCACTTATTCATCATTAAAGTTAAGCAGCGCCATGATTTTTCTTATATAATTAATATTGTATAATACTCATTCAGTTAGATGAAATGGGGAATGATGTAAGATAAAATATTCATCAAAATTGTGGTCATTTTAGGGAACTACAAGTAAAATAATTATCTTATAATTTTATATAAAAGTAATGTTATAATTTTTAAACCATAAATCGTGTGGACGATATTAGACTGGAAAGAGAGATATCTAATGAGCATTGCGACACTAATTTAGAAGGTGAATCAACAAGATGAGTTAATTGTCAAGCTTATATGTAAAAAAAAAAGGGGGATTTATAAGTATTCAAGTTTAATTGGTTTATAATAGAGTGAAACTGTTTTGAAAAGATCAAATAAAGTTATTGAATTGGAAAAGTTGTTAATTTATTTAACTTTGTTTTGGTTTTTTTTTTTCTTTGATGTAGAAGATAATATTGAAATGTACATCTTATAAAGAACCTATAAAACACACTATATTATACAAGTAGTGCGTATTTATATTTGTTTACATTTTCTAAATTAGTCTTAATGAATATTAAAACTTTAGTTCGCTTAATATATTCGAAAATTGGTTTTAGGAAGAAATTAATGAATAAGGGTTAATTGTGGACCATTGAAGTCACTTGAGGTAGTCTTTGGGAGGTGAAAAGTAAATTGAGAAAGCCTGTATTATACTCATTCCGTCAGATGGAATGGGAAATAAGGTATGATACAATATATCATCGAAATTGTGATCATTTCAAGTAGCAACGGGGAATAAGGTATTTAGGAAATTTTTTTTAAGAATTCCCATACAGTTGTTGGCGATTCTATTGTATCGGAAGTGCGGAAGAAAATCTGGAATTCCAATCTTCCTCCTAAGGTGTTGTTGGCTTTACTTATGATGATATAATTGCTTCTGACTATATTATACTTCCTCCGTTCTTTTCTACTGCAGCAATTGGGTTTTCACGCTTGCCAATGCTCAATTTTTACTATTAATATCTTTATTTACTATTTAGTAAAATTATACACATTTGATATTTTGAAAGTATATATCAAGATGAATCTAACAATACCCCACATGACTATATTTGTCTTTACATAAAAATAACAATATATAGTGAAAGGGTATGATAGTGAATGAATAGTGTAAAAATCTCATTGTTATATCAGACTACGAACGGATGAAGTAGCTTCTTAAAACATTTTGTTTTGCTCTAAAAAGAAGTCTTCCAAAACATATGAATATCATGTATCTGTTAAACAACTTTATAATTAATATAAATGTGTATTTCTCTTAAACACAAATTTTCTGATTAAGTAGACGTAAATAATCGTTTATATGTTTTCAATGTAGCGGATATATAAACAATTTTATTGTATTAAAGTTCCCGTGCATTATGCACGGGTCCAAAACCTAGTTAATTCTAACATTTTGGTTGAATAAACAAAAGAAAAAACAAAGTTCAAGAAGCAAATAAATGATGGGACACGGTTTTTCTTGACAAATTAAGAAAAAATGTAAACTAAATATGGAAATGAGAACTATATTTTGGGACACCCAAAATGGAAATGGAAACTATATTTTGGGACGGAGGGAGTATATTACATCATTGTAACGAGGGTATTTCAATAGGATATAGCCACAACCAGCTTCAACAGACCTTCCTACAAATCACCATATGAACTGAAATCTAAACTGTGCTGACTACTTGAGACTTTAATCTATGGAGAGTTTAATTTAGATCCCATAAAAAAAAACATCTTTGTTTTCTGTGTACCAAGTATAGCAGAGTTTATTTTTGTAGACCTTTACGGCCCGTTTGGTAGTCGTTAATAAATTGCGGTAATGGGAATGAATTTTAAGTGTAATTTTATTAGGGAAGCACCCTTAAAATCTCCATGGGGAGGCATTTTTTCTCCATGGACAAGCAATCTCACCCCTAAACTTGTGTTTTTGTCTCCAAGGGGAAGCAATTTTCATTACCACTCATTACCACCCTACAAAGTGGTATTGGATGGGAATGAAAATTCAAGAAGGAAAGTGGACACTTTAGGATAAATTAGCATTACCATGGTAATGGACAATGATATTTTTCACAAATTTATACACAAATTCATTCTCATTACCACCATTTATGACCAACTACCAAACGGGCCGTTAATACCCTAGCTGACTAGCCAACAATAAGTGCTCCGGCCTACAGGGTTTGAACAAGTCATAAGAATTAGATATTCTGAGATTTTTGATGAAATTGCACCTATTATATTAGTCCACCACTGATCTTTTTGGTGGAGTTTAACCAAACAATGTACCACTTTTTTTATGTATTTCTTCACTCCTAAAACACTTTCTGTTTTGTCCAAATTGTAAATTAATTGTAGCACTTTTAGAAAAGGATAAGGGTTTTTTTTTTATTAATTCCGTTTCATATCGTTAGTTCCACCAAAATGCGGGCAATTCAAATGAATAAAACAAAATATAACCAATCCTGTCCTTGCAAAACAACTAGTTGTAAAAAACAGTTGATCATATAATCTATACAGGATATAAGAGTGTAACTATTAAAAATGAACAGTTCAATAAAAAAATGTAAATATTAAAAAGAACGAAGGAATACCAACTTAATAATATTAGAAGAAGTCGACTAGAATTTATAAAGTTTCTTCAAGTCAAATTGTTGTGATTAATTGAAATGGATTGAGTACTTTCTATCAACAATCAATTGCATATCACTATAAAATTTGCAAATGCTCTTCCCCTCATATCACTTGTTTACAGGGATTATAAGAAACCATTATTTTTTTTAATCTAGTACAAGGATTGCCTTGCTCTACTTATATGATAGTTTAAAGCTCTGTTCTTTTGGATTGTATCAATGAAAATTCAGTTTAGTTCAGACAAATTCAGTTCAGGTTGGTTCAATTCAGAAATATTATGTTATTTTCTCTCACAATTTATATTCAGTTATGTAAAATTCAGCTTAGTTGAGTTCAGACAAATTCACTTCAGTTAAGTTCAATCCAAAAGTATATAGCCTAAACAAAAGTCTAAACATACTAAACCAGTTAACCTCCACTTATAATTACACTAGCCTTGTATGCACGGATCTGTGCATTAATTTCAAAACTTGTTATTCTATTATATACTTCATTCGAATTATAGTTATGATTACACTTAAAATATGGAAGATTGATAGTTAGAAGAATTTAGATATATTAATTCGCGAATGTAAAAAAATAACAAAGATTGTGAGTGATTTTTAAACTTAATTTTTTGTGAGTGAATTTTGAACAAAAAGAATAGACATGCTGAGTTGGCTTGAATGAATTAAAGAGCATCAAATGTAGTAAGTGTTTCAGACTTTTTAGGTGGACGTCATGTATACCATCTTATCTCTATACTATAAGGGAAGATGGGAGCAACGGTGTCCCCATCTGAAATCACATTGTTATCCCTGTTAAATAAATTATATTTTAAGAAAAAAAACTTTAAACAACACTCCTAAACAACTCAAAATTAGCACAATCAATGCATATCAACAAAAATTTGACAAAATTATTTTATAAAATAAAATTCCCAAACAAGTCAAAGTCATCACAATCAACACAAAATTGACAAAATAATTTTACATAAGGAAATTTACCATAAATTTAAAATGGCACATACATATGATTATACATTGATTAGAAAAGTCCATAAACAAAATTAGAAGTGTGTTATTGAAATACTTTATCGACAATAATAATGTATTACGTAAAAACTTGATGAGGATTTATAATGTATTTAGAAACTTATATTTTTTATCAATAAAATAAGACTCTTTATCTAAAGTAACATTATCGAACCATCATATAGTTTCAACTCCAACTTTATGTTAAAAACAATAAAAGGTTAGTGATATATATTTTTTAATTGCTTTATGCATTATATGTGCTTCATTGATTTCAAATTATTTGCTCATAAATAGCACAATCAAGAAAAACCGAAGTTATTCAAATGCTATAGAAAATTAACTTGGAAAGAAAAAATTCAAAGGGTTTAGTGCATAAGAACAACTAACAAAAGAAAATAATTAAAGCACGCATCGCGTGCATAAATTGCTAGTTCTCTTATAAAAAAAGGTCAAGGTCCATTTAAATTCTTGATTGAGATTTTGATTCATATATCATTTTTAACTTTTTTTTAGAAGGACAAATCAAACTGATGAATGGTCCTTAAATTGTTTTATTTTATAATTTCTTTTGTTTCATTACATCATTAAGGATAATTTAATATTTTCAAAGGGGGACACCATTTTCCTCCCCCTTTCCTTATACAATGAAGATAATTAAACTTGCTCCTGATCTCAAAGATTAGTAGGAAAGAAGAGTAAGGTACCATCAAACTAAAGCTCGATTAGTCATTTATTACTTGCTTCTATTTCAATTTTTTCTTAAAAGTAAATTTGGTTTGACTATTCATGATATCCAAATTCTAAATGGGAAATGTTATAAATAATAACTTATAATAACATATAAGTAAATTTCTAAAGATAAGAGATTATGATAGTTGGCTAACTCTTCGATTTTTAAGTGGGAGATCACGATTTACATTTAATAAGCTCATTTTAGGAAGGATGTTTCATATTTTACCATTCTTTTTAAAGACGAACCTCCTGTAAAACATTAACATAATTTTTGAAGAACTTGGTCTACTCCCTAAAATAGGTTAGACATAAGTAATTCTTGTATCTGATTTTTTTTTATAAAGAAAAAAGGATCTAATATTTACACTTACATTTTTAAAATTTATTTTCTTTATTTCCTAATCTCTATTATATAAGCCAAGGGAGGAGGTGTGGTGTCCTCTTTTGAAGTGACCAAAATACCCTTAATGATCTAACTAATGGAATAAAAAAAATTACAAAAGCAAATCATTTAAAAATTCTCATTCCAACTTGCCATTTAAAACAAGTTTAAAATGGTATATGCATCAAATACTTCAATCAAAAATTAAATGGACAAAATATGTATACCTTATAAAAAAAGATGACATACATAACGTGCACATGAAAAGTCTGAACATTCACTACCTTTGATACTCTTTAATTCAGTTAAACCAACTCATTATTTTTTGTTCTTTCTGTTCAATATTCATTCACAAAAAATTAATGTTAACAATTACTTACAACCTTTTTATTTTTTTACATTAGCAAATTAATATATCTAAATTCATCTAACTGTTGAATTTTTCACATTTAAGTTTAATCATAAATAAAATACAAATGGAGTATCTAATAGAATAACAAACTTTGAAATTAAAGCACACATCGCGTGCATATGAAGGCGAGTGAGTATATACTACACCTCCTCAGAAGTCAGATCTCATGTGCATACTAGAATTTTCAACGGAATGTAAGTTTTCTCGTCACTTCATTCTTCATTATTAATTCCAGTTTGGTGTTAAAGCAATTAATATCCACCAATCAAATGAATAGAAAAATGAAACACGGTACAAACTATATGATGGAAACTAGTATGATATGTCTATAGTAATAGGACATTCTATTATTCTCCCCCCTTTCACAGTAAAAAGTCACTAATAACTTGTCTGTTACTGAAAGGTTTTCAACGTGTTCAAGTCTCAACATACCAAAAATTGCCAGCTTTTTACTATTAAAATCCTCCATCTCATACTCTTCTTGTTGGGGTGGGGGGTAGATCTTGTTTTCTGGAAGGTAAATAATTGGTGTGTGTTTTATTATTTAAGCTGGTTTTTGCTCTCTTTCTTTTAAACCAATTAGTTTCTCTATTTCTCTCTCTCACACATTACCAAGCTAGGAGAACTCAAAAAACCTCAGGTATTTTCTTTCTTTTTTGGTTTATAAAAGTCGTGTTATAGACGAGATTCGATCTCAACTCTTATAGGTTCCCTCTAAGATTATACCCTGTGTAACCTGAAAACCTATATGCATGTCTTTGAGCGTATTTTTCCTTGAAACTCCAATCATTTTAAAATGGTTGAAACGCAAGATTATCCTATTTTTCGTAATCTTTTTATTTTCAAAACATCAACAGTTTTCGTGCTGCATAGATGATATACTACCGACTAAGTTAGCTGACATTTACATCAATAGGCAATAGCGTCTTTATTTGATCAACTTTTGTCTCCTTAATTTCAATTCTAACACAAATGTTTCATGTCATTACACAGGAATCAGAAAAAAAAAATGGTGAAGATTTGCTGCATTGGAGCAGGTTATGTAGGAGGGCCAACAATGGCAGTGATAGCCTTAAAGTGCCCTTCAATAAAAGTAGTAGTGGTGGATATATCAGTATCAAGGATAAATGCTTGGAATAGTGAAACACTGCCTATATATGAGCCTGGGCTTGAAGAAGTTGTTAAGCAATGTAGGGGGAACAACCTTTTCTTTAGCACTGATGTTGAGAAGCATGTAAGGGAGGCTGATATTGTGTTTGTATCTGTTAACACTCCTACCAAAACTCAGGGCCTCGGGGCCGGAAAGGCTGCCGACTTGACCTATTGGGAGAGCGCCGCTAGGATGATCGCTGATGTCTCGGTTTCTGATAAGGTTGTGGTGGAGAAGTCTACTGTCCCTGTTAAGACTGCTGAGGCTATTGAGAAGATCCTCACCCATAATAGCAAAGGTATGATTTCTTCTTCTAACAATTAACAACTTCTTACATACTACTTCGTCTGTTTCTTTTTAATCTACACACTTTCCTTTTTAGTCCGTTTCTTTCTAATCTACACACTGTTGCTTTTTCTATTTTTGGTAATATATCACATCTACTTTCTCCTCTTTTTTCATCAATGTTATTCATTTTTTAATATTTTAACCCACTTTTTTTTGTTTTCTCTCCACCTTTTTAGTTTCTCCACTTTTTAATATATTTGCACACTTTTGTCTTTGGATTCATCATACATTTAGAGAGTAAGTGAGCATGATACATTTAAGGTTATATAATTTCTTGTTCGTTACTCATTTGAAAAACTCAATTGGAGCTTTCACCAATTGAAAATATGAGCAACAATTGCAAAATGGTGAGAACTCTAAATGAGAAAAAAAAAGTGTTAACTGCAACATATAAACATGCACATAGTACAAATGCACTCGTATTATTTGTCACAATTCTTTCAGTAATATTTCACCCATTTCTGTTACTCATCCACCAATAGATGACAAACCCATTATTCCATCTACCTTTTTCATTTGTTTTATATTTATTCAAAATATTTGGATTTTGCACCATTGGTATAGTCTCTCGGGCCAATTTTTTTTTTATGAAGGGGTAGTCCGTCTAGCCATCTTTTTATTTTATTTTATCAAGGGACAATCCCTTAGCCATTCTTCTATGATTTTATACATAAAGATAAAAAAAGTCATGATGTAAAATTAAGTTAAGCTTGACTTAATAGTAAGAAAAGAACCTTTCAACCTTAAAGTTGGGGGTTCGATCCTTGTTAGGGATCCTTTAGGAAAAAGTTTTTCTTTACCATCCCGTACACTTAAAGTGTCTACTCGCAAACCAGGTTAGGTTAATTTATGAGAGGTTTCGGTTTGAAGGACCCTTCGTCTAACTATCTGGTCCTTGTGGCCCAAAAATGTAGAATCATGTAAAAGTTCGTGTATATATATATAATATATATATATAATTATATATAATATATATATATATATAATATATATATATATATATATATATATACTTTTGAAATATAACTTTTTATAATTTTTAATATTTTAGAATAGATAAAATTTTATATTTTCTCCGTTCATGAATAAGTATTATGTTGAGTAAATTGATACTATTCATCAATTAACTTTTACTCTATTTTCTCATTATTATATAAAGAGAAATATAGTCAAGTGACATCTTATTAAATTCGTCTCAATATATATATTTTAAAATATAGTTTTTATAATTTTTACTTGTGCACAATTTCAATATTAATGATCAAAAAAGCACGTTGAAATATACTACGTCCGGTCTTTATTAGTTTCCATATTTTTTTTTGGGATGTCTCTTATTAGTTTACCCATTTTTTTATTTCTATTTTTGAAATGGCACCACTAGCTTTTAATCACACATACATTCAACTTTAACATATAATAATAATCCCTTCGTTCCAAAATATAGTTCCCATTTCTTTTTGCACAGTCTCACAGAGGTATCTTTGACTTATTATATCTTCTATTTCGTATTAGTAAAAAATATAAAAAATTGATATTATGAATGTACAAGTTGAGACGAATCCAACAAGACCCCACATGAATATGTTTTCTTGTATACATTAATGAGAATATTTGGTCAAAGATTTTAAATTTTGATTCCCAAAATAGAAACGGAAATTATATTTTGGGACGGAGGGAGTAGGTTCTCTTTTCTTTTATGTACCACAACATTGTTTCTCCTAAAATTTTGTAAAAAAAAAAAAAGTAAACTAATCAATATCGGAGCAAGTATTAAAAAATGAATGTAAGTCTTATTTAGACATGAAGGATCTATACTTGTTGTAGGCTTTATGTCATGGAAATAGGTGTACTTTTTATCCTAAGCGGCTGAGCCACTTATTGTTCATGTTCTTAGGAATTGGGTGTTGAGATAGTGTCATGATCATGTCATGTAGGGCAATGTTTTCTCATAATTACTAGACATATCACATATGTAAGGTCATTCTATCATGCCATCTTTCTAAGGTCTACTTCAACTAGCTATTATAGAACATGCAAAGTTAAAACCCTATGCACCTAACATTATTAAAAATCACATGAAAATGTCATTTTTTTTAACCAATGTTAAAATTTTGGCTCAACTTTATTTATAACATCATAGTAATTTTTCGTTGAGTAAAAAAATTCTTGACCAATGATAAAATTATAATTGTCGACAAACTCACTAATAGGCACACTTAGAAATATGTATTTTACATAATATTCTAACAATTACGACTTAGGGCCTGTTCTCTTCGGCATAAAACAGCTGAACTGAATATAATATCTTTGCTAGATTGACATTTCCTCTACTCTTGTTAACCGCGTCATGTATCTATAACAACAGGAATAAACTTCCAAATTCTATCAAATCCAGAATTCTTAGCTGAAGGTACTGCAATCAAAGATTTGTTCAACCCAGACAGAGTCCTGATAGGAGGCAGGGAAACTCCAGGAGGCCAAAAGGCAGTCCAAGCACTCAAAGAAGTGTATGCTCAATGGGTGCCCGAGGACAGGATCCTAACCACTAACCTTTGGTCAGCCGAGCTGTCTAAGCTCGCGGCTAATGCATTTTTAGCCCAAAGGATCTCTTCAGTCAATGCCATGTCCGCGCTTTGTGAGGCAACAGGAGCTAATGTGACCCAAGTATCTCATGCTGTTGGCAAGGACACAAGAATCGGGCCTAAGTTTCTAAATGCAAGTGTTGGTTTTGGAGGATCATGCTTCCAGAAAGACATACTCAACTTAGTCTACATTTGTGAATGCAATGGCCTACATGAAGTTGCAAACTACTGGAAACAAGTGATTAAGATCAATGATTACCAAAAGAATAGGTTTGTGAACCGTGTTGTTTCCTCTATGTTCAACACAGTGTCTGGTAAAAAGATTGCTATACTTGGGTTTGCCTTCAAAAAAGATACAGGAGATACTAGGGAAACCCCAGCTATTGATGTTTGCAAAGGTTTAGTGGGGGATAAGGCATTGCTTAGCATATACGATCCTCAAGTAACCGAGGATCAAATCAAGCGGGACTTAGCTATGAGAAAGTTTGATTGGGATCACCCTGCTCATCTTCAGCCTAAGAGCCCCACCGCGAGTAAGGATGTGGCGGTGTGTTGGGATGCATATGAGGCTACTAAAGATGCTCATGCTATTTGTATTTTAACTGAGTGGGAAGAGTTTAAGACATTGGATTATAAGAGGATTTTTGATGGTATGAGTAAGCCTGCATTTGTGTTTGATGGTAGGAATGTTGTTGATGCTGATAAGTTGAGGGAGATTGGATTTATCGTCTACTCGATTGGTAAACCTTTGGATCCATGGCTTAAGGATATGCCTGCTATGGCCTAGATAATTTCGGTTGCATAACTGGAAGGAGGATCTAAGTAAAGGAAGACATTGCTATTCTTTTAATTTGTTAAGATTTATTAATATTTGTCATATTGGCTTTTGGATTATTATTATCATTGATATCAAGTTACAAATTTGTTATAAATCTTTTTTGTTGTTATTAATAAACAGTTGGTTCTCAGTTTTGTATGATGAATCTTTTCCAATATGAGTTATGAAAAGATTATTATTGTGTTAGTGATTTCTTCCTGGGATGGAGATCATGTGATCTTCTCTCTGACTTGATCTAATGTAGAAACAAAACAGAATTTTGGGAAAATCATACATCAATATAACTATGATTCAACTTAATTAACCCTAGATTGAGAAACCTCACTCATAATTGTAATAACAAAAAAAACAAATAACAGTAATAATATTGCAAGTAATTAAAGAACAATGGAGTTGAAAACTTTTTTTTTTTTTTTTGCATCAGGAGTTGAAAATTTAGTGCATGCATATATGTACTTGAATCATATGTTGAAGTTGAATGAAAACTCAGCATTTATTTGCAACGAAGGTATAATAGAGGTCTTGGATGAAAAATGTTAGTATAATACATCTTCTATTCTAGATTACTTGCAACAAGTGTTAAAAGTTACCCTTGTTTTCAGTTTTCAGCTTAAGAGCTGTTTTCAGCGGATCCCACCCCTATATATATATATATATATATATATATATATATATATATATATATATATATATATATATATATATATATATATAGTGTACTATATGTGATTATAGTATTTGATCATTGGTCCAATTTATAGGATTAAACACATTATTATATATTATCTTTCACAACCTCATCCTTACTCAACTAAACCAAAACAATTTAATATTGCAACAAAATTTATTAAAGAAACTTTGTTGTTACAACAAAAACTATAAATCTATAGCGATAAAGTTACGTATATACTACCTCTGCTTTTTTTAGTTGCAACAAATGCCTTCTTGCACAAATACTAAGGAAAGATGAGAGAGAGTAAAATTTGACTCAATTACCCATACTTTTTGCATATAGGGTATGTAAAGTGGTGATTAATTAAATGGTCAAATTGCCCCCAAAACCTTTACCAAGAAACAAAATATTGCAACTAAATAAAAACACTTATATATGAAAATTGTTGCAACTAAAAAAACAGAGGAAGTATATTAGAGTTTTGGATAATAAAAAAAAAATTAGAGTTTAGTTTTGAAAATTGACATTAGAATATTACATAGAGTTTCACCTAAGCATGTCATGTCATTCTTTTTTATTTTAATTTTTTTTTAAAAATATAGTGTTCAACATAGTATAAGTAGTAGGAGAAGGACAAGAAGTGGCAACTTTACGGTGAAGAGCGCATACTTCATGGCCTTGAAGGAAAACATGTCGAGGGTGCAAGCTCATCAAATGAAGCTAATTTGGAGGGATGGCAGAAGGTGTGGAGATTAAAAGTTCCACATAAAGTGCACAACTTTGCGTGGAGAATCCTAAATTCCGCCTTACCTATGAGTGTGAATCTTCTAAAAAGGCAGGTTGATATTGATCTGATGTGCAAGAGATGTGGTAAAGAGGTAGAAACTGTGGAACATATGTTGATGTTGTGCAAGGAAGCTAGAAAGGTGTGGTATTTGTCACCCCTTAGGCTGAATGTGGATCATATAAACATAAATTCCTTCAAGGAGTGGGTGGGGCAACAAATGCAATTGTGTAGGAAGGAGGAGTGGTGGGATATCTTTTGGTCCCTATGCTGGACAATATGGCTTGCTCGAAACAATTGGTTTTTCAACTTCAGCAAGAGAGATGAGATGAAGAGCATTTCCAAAGCTATGAGCGTGATGTAGAAGTATAGAAGAGGTCAGGGGTACATGAGGGTGTACAAGGAGCCCAACAAGGCTTCCAAAATTATAAAGGTCCCAAAATATATTATTTTGAAAAATTTATTTCATATTTGAAGAAATCACCCCTGTTTCCCATCCTTAATAAATTTGTCAATGATTTATCTTTAGATTTCCAACTTTCCATCCTTAGAAATCTAACCTTCCATCTTTATTTTCTATAAATTTAGGGGCCCAATTTTCATATTAGAATGGGACCCCAAAATCTTCAAGACGGTCTTGAGAAGAGCAGTGGAGGTAAGCACCATTACCCAACCAAAAGGCGCCTGGATTTTGTGCAACTTGGAAAATGCCTCAGGAGGGAAGGCTAAAACTGAACGTGGATGCGGCTTTTAGGAATGATACAAGGTGGGAATGGGTGCGGATGGTGCTGATGATGTTTTGATGGCGATGTGTGATGTATGAAGGGGCTCCTATGCTGTGGAAGTGGGAGAAGCCACGACAGCTAGCCAAGGTATTAAAATAGCTATGGAAGATGGTTTTAATAGCTTTGAATTCGAGATGAATAACATGATTTTGTTCGAAGCTTTGAAGAGGAAGAAGAAGGAGAATTCGATGTTTGGCCTTGTTTTATTAGATATCTTTAAACTTTTGCAGATTACATCTAATTATTGTACAATATCAACATAAAATTAACAATGTTAACATCATAATTTAGGCTACATGTAGATAGTAAGTGGGCTACCTTGTTTTCACTTCTTCTAGCAAAATAAAAATAAACAATGTTAACAAAAATTTATAAAAAAAATAAAATAAACAATAACCCGTTCAAAACTAGTATATCTAATAATTGTAACTGCTCACGGCATCGCTTGAGCTAAAAATACTAGTATATCCCTCCGTTCCATAATATAATGCTTGTTTATTTTCTACATGGTCCCCAAGACGTAATTTTGACCTTTAAAATTTTCAATTCTGCACTAATAAAAAATATAAAAAATTGATATTATGAAAGGATACGTTGAGACAAATTTAACAAAATCACACATGAATAAGTTTTTTTCTTTTTGTATATAATAATGAAAATATTTGATCAAAGATTTTAAGATCTGACTCACCAAAAATAAAGTAGAGACGGTATATTATGAGACGGATGAAGTAGTTTTTAAGCTAAACTCTCTAACTCGAGAGTCGTGTCGTGGTGTACATAACCTCTGACCCAAATTTCAGTCAACCAACGAATCAACCAATAATGTACTTTAGGAGAGAGAAGAGACAGAGACCCGGCATTTCACATAGATTTCTAATTTTAATTATCATCAAAAACATTAAAAACCTCTGACCCTCTTCTTCTTCCTCAAAACCCACCACCATTTCCCCACAAATTCAACGTTCCATTTTTTTTCCAACCTTCTTGCTTTAAATTTTAGATTATCTGAATTTTCTTCCACTTTTCTCATCTGGGTTAATTTGATTTATTCTCCAAAATTTCCCGTTTTATTTGGTTGATGTGATTTTTTAATGGGGTGTGTTTCGAGTAAAACAGCTGATTCTAAAGCCAATAGAATCGCTCGATGGCGTTCTACTGGCATTGTTGCTATGCGTGACTCTAAATTGAAGGTCAATTTTATCTCTTCTTTTTTCTTTTTGGTAAAGTATGATCCTTTTTAATTTGTGTTAAGGAAATGCAATTCTCTTTTCTTTTTTTTTTTTACATTTTTTTTATGAATTCTCTGATTTGTGTTTTTGTTTTTATGTTGCATTCAAATTGACAGAGAAAAAATTCAATTTTTTTGGGGTGCCATTTTTTATAATTTCTATGATATACTACTATATATCTATATTGTATAATATGATCTTTGTATTTGGGATGTAGTGGGAAGATGCAATATGTGAACTCTTGAAGAACTTATTGAGTTTTGATTCGGGTGTCGAATTTGTGGTTGTATGAATGCTTTATATGTTGGGGGGATTTCTGGTTTATGATTGTTGTGAAATTTGATGTACTACTTTTTGTTTGGTTGTTATGTTAAAAAAGATGTTTATGAGGGTTATGATTTGGAAGTCCTCGAATGCTAGATGATTTAACCTCTTTAAAAGTGATTGTTACTGAAAATGTTGTTTATGATTCGATATGTTTATGATTGAATGGCAATTGAGCAACTGTGTAATTCACTATTGTTTTTAATCGATAGCTTGGATTCCATGTTTAGAATAGGAGATGGTATGTGTGTGCTGTCCTGATGCATTACAATTATTGTTTAACTTCGATGCAAATAGAGGTTTTGCAGTGAGTATATTGATCTCACCTGTTAATTATCGGCCATTATATCGAAAGTAACAAAGTTCTGTAACAATAAGCTATTGTTGCTGATATAGAACACTTACGAGTTCGGTAATGGTTTTGGGGCTACGGTTTTGCAATCTATTTGATATAGCCACAGGGAAATTTTTTTATTTTTTACTATTCTCAGCCATACTTTTCCTCCTAGAGTTGAGTGGCTATGAGCCACATTTAATTTTACTTTGCTTTCACTTGTTACCAGTTATATATAGACAACCTAGGAGTGTCATCCATAGCATGACATGGTCATAGGGTCAAGTGCTGTTTATTGTTTAGAATTATGTATGCACATGCTTGTCTTTCTTTATTTTGTTAATGTTTGACCTTCTCTTTTAGATTCTCAGAAGTTTGCTATCTTTTTAGGCTTGGCTTATACCTAATATCTAGTAAACATTATTTCCTCGAGCAGATATTTCCAGATGAAGTTCTTGACCTTGACAGAGTCGTACGCACGGTGGACCTAACACACAATAAGATAGGTATACCATATGTTTTGGGAATATTCATCATATGTGTGTTGTAAATTGTAGTATTCATGGTAGAGTTTTATATTAGAGAATTTTAGATCATTAAGCTTTATATTTTGAGAGTAATAGTAGAATAATCTAGATTTAGTGTGACATGTTGTCATTTTTTCCAAGCTACTGATGTTGCTTTTGTTCTGTCGCCTAGTTTTTTTACATTAGGATAATTCTTCTTTTTGTATGATTTGTAGGATTTTGGGAGATCTGTTTTTTAGATTGTTTTACAGCTGTTACTTTTTTGAAATTCAAGCTTGATTTAACAGTATAAGTTTGAGTGACAAGGGCTCATTGGTCACAGAGATTTCTTACGACGGTTCATGTTAACGACCCCAAATCATATTGGGACTTAAGGCTTTCTTGTTGTTGTTGTTGTTGTTGTTGTTCTATTAGAGTGACAAGGATGCTGTCTGATCAAAGTGGTCTTATGTGAATGTATTTACAGTGTCTACGCAGTCTCTTAACTTTTGATAAGGACATCTGCGTCAACAAACTCTTATGGCTTGCGTAATTGAAATTCAATTTTTAACAGTTAAACCTCTTTAATTGTTCTATGCTTGCTGCAGTTGATGTTCCAGTTGAAATCAACAAATTGATCAACATGCAGCGTCTGGTAAGAATCATTTCCGTTTGCTAACCTGAAATATTTTGTTTTTATTTTTAGAGTTTGTTATTATTATGTTATAGCTGTATGTTTAAGGACTATTAGGATGAAGTCGATGGTACTTTAGGTATTTCTTAAATGAGAAAGTAATACTGTTGAGATCTCAAACCTTGATGTATAGCTACAAGAATTTTTGCTTGGTAGGGTCCTTACACGAGCTGTTTTTCCATGAAGCTCAACCAAGATTTTGCAGAGACTATCAGTCTGCCTCATGAATAACCAATGTCCCTTTTTTGGTTGCAATGATCTCCCTATCCGCTGTTACTAACATATACCGCAATAATTGGACAATGGAGAAGGCTTTTTTATACCTTGACTGTTTTTGCCTCTGAGCTTTAGCAAAATGTGCATCTTAAAACGGAGTTTAGTTATACTAGGCTACTAGCCCCTTTCCAGGATTGTTTAAAATATTATATTATGACCTTTTGCTTTGAATACCTGTGCGTATGGTTGTTCCTGTGATTGAGGGCCAATGCTTTTTATTACTACCATACTTTTTTCAATTTAGATATGTATTTCAATTAACATGTTGCCCTCTTCTCAGATATTAGCAGAGAATCTTATTGAACGCCTTCCAATGAACATGGGGAAACTTCAGTCACTGAAAGTGATGACACTTGACGGGAATCGCCTTTCTGGCTTGCCTGATGAATGTACTTTACTCCTCTCTATCAGTTTAGGTTGTTATGCTTCTCATTGTCAAATTATGGTGATTGTCTCTAACGAAGTCTGTGTTGTTAGTGGGTCAACTGGTACGGCTTGAGCAATTGTCGGTATCTCGGAATGTGTTGACATACTTACCGGAGACTTTAGGGAGTCTTAGGAATGTAAGTAACTTAATCTCCTGTGGCTTTTGCATATTCTCTCCATCCCACTTGTCTCCCACCTAACTATGTTGGGTTTTCCTAAAATATTGTTCTCATTATATAATATATACATTTATCCAAACCAACTTTTGAATTTCCACTATAGTAACGTAGGGAGGCGTTTGATATGACACTTTGGAAAGGAATTAAATATTCAAAGGGAAAGGAAAATTAATAAAACCCCGCGGATTCCCTAATATGTCTGGTTTGACAAGCGGAATCCCTTTCTCTTTCCCGAACCCTTTGCAAAAGCTCCGTCTCCTCCACTATGAATGCCGATGGCTCCATCCATGAACTACCCAGATTGAGTAATTAGTGAATGCCTCCATCGTCTTCTCTAGTGTCCCCTCCACGGCATTGTCTCACTTCTTTATCCTCTCTCTACCATCCTTTTTTTTGCCCAATCCTCCCTCCACACGTGTTGCAACTGCACCATGGATAGGTGTTTGGTGGCCAACTTTGTCCTACAAAGTTTTAGATTCAAAATTTTAGTGATTGAATTTGACCAACTAAAGCCAAAATTCACGCTGTATAGTTGAGGCTGTAATAACGCTTTCCTACCTTGGGTCTTTTCTAATTCGCTTTAAAATCTCAGTTTATGAAGGCTTGGTGGTGGGTCAGTTGGTAGTGTTTTAATTGTGTTTAGGTTGAATTTTGATTGATGACAAAAGTCAGTGGTAGTTTGTCGCATGTTGGTGGTGGTCGAATATAGGTTGGTGAGGGAATTCAGTGTTGGGTTGTTGGTGGGGCAGTCATCGGTGGTGCTGCCTTTGTGGTGATGGGTGGTTGGTGGTGGGATAATAGGTTGTTGGAAACTTCTGATGGTTGAAAGTTGTTAGTAGTAGGTGCGGTGGAGGGAGATTGTAGGTGGCTGATGGTCGGAGATTAACGGTGGCAGATGGTGGAGATAGGTTAGGAACTTGTTTATGCTTGTGTTTGAACTGTTTGAAGCTGGTCAAAGGTTTGTGAAACCCTTGGGGGGTGGGGAATAAGTAGAGGGGTTTTTGGGGAAATGTAAATTGAGAAAAAGGGGATGCATACCACATCGAGCCACTTTTTTTTTTACCCCTATATAGCTCTTTTGAAATGCATGGCAAATGGAGGAAAGATTTTGTGTCAGAGCTAGTACTTTTTATTTGTTAATCTTCATTCATTAAATACGATGTTTGATAGTAGTGGAAATTTAATTGGTTAATATAGTATATGAATGGAATTTATAACCAGAGTTTGCTTGTTGTATTCAGCATCATCCAAATTGTTGTTTGAACACCTTAAAATTCTTTCAATTCTCCATTGTTATATACTATAGAGAACTTTTTACTCATATCTTGTAGTTGGATGAACCAAAAATCCTCTATTTTTTTAGTTAAACCATGGGGGAGGCATGATGAGGAGTAAGATCGAGAGAGGAGATAGAAAGGGTCTTATGTGATTGATAGAGATCAAGAGAGGAAGGTAAAAGGCCCATGTGATTGAGAGAAAAAAAATTAAGCACAAGCTAAAAAAGTACTCCCTCCGTCCCATAATATAGTGCCTACTTCATTTTTGGTGGGTCAAACTTTAAAATCTTTGACCGAATATTCTCATTTGTATATATAAAAAAACATATTCATGTGGGATCTTGTTAGATTCGCCTTAATGTGTAATTTCATAATATCAACTTTTTATATTCTTTATTAATACGGAATTGAAGATATTAAAGGTCAAAGTTACGTCTTGAAAACCGTGTAAAAAAGAAACAAGCACTATATTATGGGACGGAGGGAGTAATATTTTTGACAAATTTTTAACCTCCAAAATAGGGAAATGTTTCAACAAAAAGATTGAAAAGTATTTTTTTTTTTTTGCGGAGGGGAATTATGTTTGTATGTTCTTACAACTCGGAAATTTGATGTACTTGCAAGATAGGAAAACGTTAATGCATTCTCTTAGGTGTATTGGTCGTTTTGATACTAGTTAATCTAATTTGTGCTTTTGGATGCAGTTAAAGCTCTTAAATGCATCAAATAACCAATTGAATTCGTTTCCCGAATCAATTGGAAGTTGTTTTTCACTTGAGGAGCTTCAAGCAAATGGTAATTTCAATCCGCTTTCTTTTATTACTGATCTAATTTACACAAAAACAAACTTTATATCTTATAAAATTTTATGATTTAGTAGAATGGTTAGTATCATTATATACATGCAATTATAATTTATAATAAGTATGTGTGACATTTCTTTCATTAAAGTCAATAGTATGAAATTTATGCATGATTTACAATGACGTTAATTTTAATGATATTCATGTTTCAAAGTAATGTGTTAAAATGCGTGGTCATACACTCATACTTCGTAGACACTTTGTTTGAATGTTATGATAATTCATGCAATCATGCCCATTGACTCTTAATGTTGTTGCCAAAGCCTTGTTTTTTCGTATTTCCCCCAACCACTTTTGCATTTTAGCATTTGGTGAAATTTGGTATTGAAAATTTTCTAAGATCTATGCTCATACTCGCAGATAATTCCATCGAGGATCTTCCTCCTTCAGTGTGTAATCTCATTCACCTGAAGTCACTTTCTTTGAATAACAACAAAGTTAAACAGGTAAATGCATGTGAAGTAAGAGCCAATTTTGCTAAGTTGTTCATTGACTGATTATTGTCTTCTTCTCGAGTTATATTTACTTATGTTATCTAGTAACTTATTGCCACGTGCTGACTAATATGCTAGTCATGCATGTTGGCTACTTGCTTCACAATTCGCTTAGAAATTAAGTTAGGTTCTAGCTCGAGGCTCGTATGATTAGGATTGTCAGGGCCGTCTCGTATTATTTAGGGGCCCTGTGCTAAATAAAAATAAGGCCCCAAACGATAAAAAGGACGATTTTATATTTATATCGAAAAGTAAAATTTCTTTATACAGTTAGTAACTTAGTACCAAAGACGATGAACAAAAAACACGATATAAAACCAATCAACTAGTACCACTATACCAGCTAGGCAGTGAACCCAACCTGATGTACCTGGATCTTAAAGGGGTTTTAAAGATGATGATTTCATTTTACAGTTAATGTATTTAAAGTAAAAGCTACATAGTATTACTGTAAACTAGGACTAGTTACAACAAACTAAAAGGAAAAAGAGGAGATTCAATGAGAGATATGTACAACTAATAAATAGAAGATATTAAGTTACATAAATTTGATAAAAATGTCAGCCTGCGCACATCCGATTAATATAACTAACTAAGGAAGCTACATAAATCCTATCAAGAAGTGCCTAATTAATAAATAAATTTTCAAAATTTCAAATTTGATAACTGAATAATTCAATGCCCTAAGAAATAACCAGAAAATATTAACCTAGAATGTCAGATTATCAAAATGAAAACACAATTAAACAACAAAAATTTCATAATATAGAAATTACCTTCGAATACTAGATGTGAATATCATAATGTGAGAGTTTGTTTGAAGAACGTGGTGAAGATTGAATAATTGGAATTACTAAGGTGTGAAACATCAACAAAACTCACAATTCACAAATGGCTTTCTTTTTTCTCTTTAGAAATTGGGGATTAGGTTGTTGAATTAAAACATTGGTTGAAGGGTCATGTAGAAAAAAAAAACACAGAGATTTTGATTCTTTTAGGTGAAAGAACCTGTTTAATTACCTACTAAACATAAATTAGATTTATTGGCTGGAAATTGGAAAAGATGCAGCCATTAATGGGGTTTTGGAGGAAGAGCCATTAATGTGGTTTTGGAGAATTGAAAGAGTCGAGATGTGGAGTAAATGGGGGTGAATTGTTGTGCGTGAATTGTTGTGTGTGGTTGAAGACTGAAGGAAGAGAAGATTGAAGGAAGACGTTTAATTCAATATTTTTTTTTCTTTGGGCTCTAAAAAAAAATTGGGCCCTCATATTTTTTGGGGCCCTGTGCAGTTGCTCACCCTGCACAGGGCCTTAGCCGGGCCTGAGGATTGTGCTATGATGGTGTGGAGTAAGGGAATGGATATGGTAAATACAATAGAGGTTGAGGGAATGTGGGATAAGATTTTGTGGTGATGTATATATGAACTCCCATGTCTATTTTATAGGGAAGCTTATCTATTCTAGAACAATCTAACTTAACAAAAGTTAAGCTCTAGCCAGTAGCCACTTGGCTTCATCATGTAAGAAACCTGGAATACTGGACATATTACATTATAGAGCTTAATTTTGGAACATTTCTAAAGGATCTATACAGGAGCCCTCTAAAAGCCTCTTTTGAGGTTTCCCACGTGCAAGAAGTTGAATCCCATGCCCATGTACAACTGTAGGTCCATTGCAGTTTTTTGGCCCAGTTACATTATTATGTTTTTGTTCCACGGGAAAATGTAGCTGTGCATGATCTAGCTTTTTGTGGGGGAAGTGTTGATAGCATGATAAATCCCGAATTCCCCATGAGACGAGTGGGATGGGAGATGAGTCATGATTTAATGCTCCTATCCTGATGTTCTATGACATGCTAGTTAAACTGGTCATTTATTAGTTTACCTGGTCTGAATCCTCGGAGAATTGGGGCTTAAAGCCCAGCTATATATGTTCCTACCAACTAGGTCTTTGTGTTAGAGCTATGATGTTGGAAATAGTGTTACCTAATTCGCCTTTTAAATTCGCCAGTTTACCCAAAATGAGCCAAAAATGAACCAACACCGACCATAATTCGCTTTTCTCAATTCGCGATTCGCGGGGGAATTAGGGAGTTAGGTAACACTGGTTGGAAACCAATTTTAGAACAACTTCTCCTAAATGCTTGTATCCTCTGTTACCCGGACTCGGCAAAATTTGCCAAATACCGGTGTCGGTACGACACCGACACCGGTACGAAATACGTGTCAGATCCGGCAACCTCCACTCGGACACGGCGGCCTAAACCCTAGATACTCAAACCCTAGAGTTCGAACGTGAAGAGGAGAAGAGAAGAAGAGGAGAAGTGGGTAACTCATCTGATTCGCCGCCGGAGCATCGAACGCGCCGCTTCATGTTTCTTTCGTTCTGTTCCTTCTCTTCTTCTCTCTTCGATCTTCTATGAGTTCTATCTCTTCAGTTTTCACCTTCTCATCTTTTTTTTTTTTTTTTTGTTGTTGTTGTTGTTGTCCTTTATACAGTAGATGGGGAAGCAAGTCCACGTGACTTTGATTCTTTTTCTTTCTTTCTTTTCCTTCTCATCTTTTGATCACGTGACTTTGTTTCACTTTCTTTTCTTTTTCTTTTTCCTTCTCTGCTTCCCTTCCTCTGTTCTGCTTTCCTTTTTATTTTATTTTTGTCTATTAACAAATAGAGTTTTTTGTCAGAAACAACCTTTTAAAAGTGCCATTTTGTCAAAAACAACCTTATAAATTTTTTTTGTGACAAACAACCTTTAAATGGGATTTTCTTGTCAGATCAGACCCTTCGACCATTTTCCGGCATTGACTTTATTTTTTCCGGCCAAGACTTGATTTTCCGGCGAAGACTTTTTTTTTTTACCCCCTTCACTCTCTTTTTCCCTCCAATTTCTTATTGCAAACCATTATCTCTCCTCTCTTTCACTTCCTTCCTTGACCCCTCATTCTCTCACGCATCATCTCTCTCGCCTTCTTCTTCTCTCTCCTCCACCTCGCTGAACAGTGCCACTGAACACCGCCATTGCTGCTCATCCTCTTTCCTTCTCTCCCAAATTTGTCGCCTCTGTTTTCTGTCTCCACTCTTATTGTTAATGGCAACAAGCTTGTGGGGGAGGGGGATTTTCTTAGGTTAGCAACATTGGAGGGCCATGGTTTCTTACTAGTTAATGGCAACAAGCTAATTTTTTTGTGCAACCATGGTGAAATGAGAGAAAAGAGATGAAATGGCAAGTTCACAAGAGATTCAAATGGGGATGACATTTGAAAGAGAGGAGAGAGAATGGTTTCTTTAGGTTTGAAATAGGGGACTCTTCCCTAGGCTTCCGGCCACTGCCGATGTGGTGGCTTCTTGTGCGAAGGAGAAGGCGAGAGGGTGAGGATGGAGGATGGAGAATGGGGTGAGGATGGAGGATGGAGGATGGAGGATGGAGAATGGGGTGAGGCTGGAGGTTGGGGTGGGGTTGGGAGGAAGAAATTGGAGGGAAAAAGAGAGGGAAGAGGGTAAAAGAAAAAAGTCTTCGCCGGAAAAATCTAGTCAATGCCGGAAAATGGTCAATGGGTCTGATCTGACAAGAAAATCGCATTTAAAGGTTGTTTCTCACAAAAAAAATTTTATAAGGTTGTTTCTGACAAAATGACACTTTTAAAAGGTTGTTTCTGACAAAAAACCCTAACAAATACCTTAATTGTATAAATATGCTATAAATAGACAATCAGAAAATATAAATTAGCAGATTAATTATTAAATTTTATATTATAAAATATTAATTTCGCCATACCCGTACCCGTGTCCAAATATCGGACAGTGTCCCCGTTCCTGATTTTTTGGAATTGCCGTACCGGACACTCGGATCCGTACCCATATCTGACACTCCTAGCCGAGTCCAGGTAACATAGGTTGTATCCATAGAACCTTTTGAAGTGATATTTATTATTTTTCCCATGAACATCAACATTTAATCAGGTTTTGGAATCAGCCTCATGCCACTAATATTTTTGGGTCAGTGATATGTCCTCTTGAAAAGTGCTGTCAGATCTAATAATTAATTCATTCCAACTGTCATCCGCAGATGCCTGCAACTATACTCAGAGACTGCAAAGCTCTGCAGAGTATTTCCCTGCACAACAACCCCATTTCCATGGAACAGTTTCAACAGGTATGTCACTTTGTCATTCTATAAACTGCATGTATCTTTTTTGTAACATACATGAAGTCTGCCTGAGTCTAGTGGTTCCACATCCAATGATTCAGGCTATGTTTGATGTATCTGAACGACCTGTTTGGTAGCCAATAATAAATGGTAGTAATGGTTGTGGATTTATATGTAATTTTGCATAGTACAATTTCAATGCTCATGGTAGTGGAACTTCATCTCCGAACATGTGTTAATCTACATAATTGCCATTATTGCTCAGTATCACTTCTAAAAGTGGTAATGGATCGTAATGGAAGCTAATAGAAAATGAATTATTTAGGGATGAACAAAAATTAGCAATTAACATTGGCATGACATTTCTTACACAAAATTTACTTATGAATTCATTAGCGTCATCTCTATTTATCAATGCTTACCAAAGAAGCTGTAATGTTATTTATACAATATTATTGCTGAATAATGTTGCACATTAGATGGACAGCTATCAAGAATTTGAGGCACGGCGGAGAAAGAAGTTTGACAAACAAATTGACTCAAATGTGATGATGAACTCGAAGGGTTTGGAAGAGGGTGTTGATATGTAATCCTATGCATCGTAGACTGTTTCATGAATTATTGGTAAGATTTCGTGCTTGGGAATAATCTGAACTTGTATTGGCTGTACTTTGTTTCTAATGAGATTTCTGGTTTGAGTTGTCTCTTATATGCTGCACATAATTTCTGTTTTACGATACTGATTACTTGATTAGCAATATATGGAAACACACACTACTACCTTGGTGTTGGTTTCTTTTACAAGAACTGAAGCACAACTGGATTACTTAACTCCGACCTTAACATATTTGCATAGTCGTCGGAATATACACATGAAATGTCCTGACCATGCAATTTTCTTTTGTAGGTTAAGAAGTTAAGCTCTGCACCTTTGGGGCAAAGATGATTACTCGAATGTCTTAGATTGTATTTCTTCAGCTGCATGCAGCCCATTGCAAGCAGCCACTGTGCCTCCTATTCAACTTCAAATGTCATGGTGAAAATGGCTCCTGTAAATGAATTTTTTTGGGGGTAATCGATTTTTAAGGGAATTGAATTTTTTGTCCTGGGTTTTCCAAGTTGTGCAGGTTTGTTCGTTTGTATATAGGGAAAGGTACCTTCCATATTGTTAAAAGAGAATTTGCGGCCACAGGACGCTTGATATGTTTGAGTTTGCAAACTGTATGTTATGTTTTGCTAAGTATTTATACAAGTTTTTGTTGGTCTTCTTTGCACCTATGCGGCTATACATCCTATGTTTTCAAATAGTTTGCAACAAAAGGGCATTATTTGTGAGACATAGAAGATGAGAGAGAAACAAAAGATGCAAAAGCTCTCTAAAGAGAAAAAAGAAAAAAAAGAGGAAAAAAGAAAGAAAATCCAAGAACCTTTCCTCAAGCAAACCCTTCTCCCCCCTCACGCTTGCTCTTCACTCCCTTCTCTCATGGACTCTCTTCACTTACATCTCAAATCTGACAAAGCACCCATCACATCCAAAATCATTATACCTATATGGTTAATTACAACCCTAATATTGATGATTTTCAAAGCCCTAAATTGCTTTTTATTTTCGGTTAATGCCAACAAACAAGGCATTAAAGACAGCAATAATTACAATCCCTCATCACCAATAGGAGGAAGCTCCAACTTTATAGAAATTAAATGTGGAAAATTTTGGGTTTAATTTAGATTTCTTGGAAGAAATCCCTATTTGCTCTTCTTTGCAAGCAAAAGAAGATGTCCAATACAAATTAAAAGAGCCCCCAAAATCGATTGGACTACTCTCCTCAAGCATATAAGTTTTCTCCACCCTCTTAATTAATTTCTGTAATGTTTTTTCTAGTTGGGGTGATGAATCGATGATTAATTGCTTGTCTGCTTATTGTTGTTGGGATTTCTTGGGTTACTTGTTGAATTTATTTTCCCTTCTCCTATTGTCTTCTGC
Source organism: Beta vulgaris subsp. vulgaris (assembly GCF_026745355.1). Lineage (NCBI taxonomy): Eukaryota > Viridiplantae > Streptophyta > Magnoliopsida > Caryophyllales > Amaranthaceae > Beta > Beta vulgaris. The sequence continues at coordinate 55,247,820 of NC_079206.1, forward strand.
AATTTCTAGAATCTCTCTTGCTCCTGCTCTTAATTTGCCGGATCCCCCCCCCTTCTTAAGTACTATATAAAGCACTCTTCTTTCAATAAATTGCACCCCATTCACCGAAAGCTTTATTCCATTCTAATCCTTTGCGCGCAGTTTCTCTCAATTTTCCTCCTATTTTCATGTCGGATATTCCTCCTTCCCCGAGCTATGCCTCCGTTCTCAAGTCCTCTAGCACTCATGATACCATTCCCCTTAACATTGACAGGTCCATTCCTAATCCAGCTACCGCTTTGGATAACAATGCTAGTAACTCCCATACCCCAACCTCCCCATGCCCTCCAACTATAAATTGTCACAGTCACGGTTCACCTTCCACTTTCATCCAACCAAGGGACACAAGTCCTACTCTCCATACGTTCCAAATTCAATTATCCCAGTGTCAATGTTGTAGCTCCCACCCTTGATGAAATCGAATTAGCGCAATATAGATCTTCTTGTCTGTTTGGGAAGTTATTGGGAGATCCCATTTCCACCTCCTCGGTTCTTAACCGTCTCCAATGTGATTGAAAATTCACCCATGGATAATTCTCCATTCACCATGTCTCTAATGGGTGGTTTCTAATTAAGTTCACCAATCCTATTGATAAGAGCGAGATTTGGGAGAAGAGGCATTGGTTTTTCCAAGGTTTCAACTTCGTCCTCATTCCTTGGAGGCCTTTCTTCATGCTATTCGTTCATGAAATCACCAATGTTGATCAATGGGTGAAAATCCCATTCCTCCCTAATGAGTATTGGTCTTGGACTCACTTAACCACTCTCGCCAATAAAATCGGCCACTTAATCAAGCTTGATAGATTCACTCTCCAAAAACGATGATAAGACTTTGTTTGCCCGTGTTTGTTTGAATATCAACATTACAAAACCCGTTCCCCGTTCAATCACTATGATATCCGAGTATGAGTCATTCGAGTTTTTCCTCTCTTATGAGGGGATCCATGTCTCCATGAGGTGTGTCCTCTTTGTGGCATCAAGGACCACACTCTTGCCCTTTGCCCTAACAAGCCAGCCCCATCGTCTTGAACTTGTCGTGGCCAAGCTCGAAGCAAGCAAGCAACAACCCCCTTCTCCCAACAATAATGAAAACAATGGTTGGTTCTTTGTCGAGCCTTAACGTAGAGATAGACCTTGTTTTGCATACTGAACCCCCTTCAAAGGTAAGAAATATACCCCACCACTTCCACCCACTACTAATGACATTGCTAATACCAACCTCACTTGTAATGAAATCATTTTTAACCCTCCCTCCTCCCCCCATTATGCCGACGTGGTTGTCATCACTAACACTTTTGCCTTCTTAGCCGAATTTCAAATCAATAACAATGATGGCATGCAACTCAATCCTCCAATTCTAAGCCCTACTATCATGCACCATGATCTTAATGTGAATGAGCCTAATGACGAGATAGATGAAGAGTTCCTCAATGCTTTGGGTATTATTCACCACAATCCTAATGTGCTTTTTGATGCGAACATGACTGAAATTCCATCTTCCTCGGCTTTGGGACTTAATGAGCATACGGTTGATAGCCTCAAATGATAAGAACAAAATTTTTCGGGTTATCTTTTTTTTTGGGGTTACTTAGGAGGACCTTCTTTAGTTTCTAGTTTTAGTTATTGTATTTTCTTTCCGTTTTTTAGATTAATTGTACTTGTTAATTTAATAGGTCCTCCTCCCTTTGTACTAACTCTCCACTATGTGCTCATCACTCTTAATACAATGGACACTTTTTACTATTTCTTTTTCTCGATATGACATATGAAATGCTCCCCGCTCTTGTTTTTCTTCTTTCCTTTGAATTACCCATTCTCTATGAACTTGCGAAAAGCTCACCCAAATTTCGTTACTTGGACTGACTGCCTCCCCCACTTCGTTTTTTTGTACAGGTCACAAGCCCAACTCCCCTTGGGCCTATACACACTTCTATTTTACCAGCGCTGCCTTTACAGGCCTCGAAACCGCTTGGGTTCAACAACGCTTTGAGCCTTTGATAATGATCGGGCTTTTAAAGCCTTAAAGAACCGAGTGCTTGACACTCGCATAGTCGGGGTGTTTTTCCACCCACAACGGGTTTATTCATCCTTGCAGGTTGGACTCGCCTCACAGTTCTAGGCCCAAATCTTTATTTCGCATATTGATCTGGACGACCGCTTTGTCATTCTGCATTCACTCTGCCCTGCTGGCGGCCCAAGAAAACATTATGGGCCTCCTGGCCTCAGGTATTCGGTAAAAAGGTTTGTAGGCCTTTCACCTTTAAATTCGACCAGGCTGTTAAAGCCCAAAAGAACCGAGTGCTTGACACTCGCTTGAAAGGGGTGTTTTCCCACCCCTTAATGTATATGTTCATAGATGCTGGTTACTTTGGGAACTATCAAGGTCCCTTCTTTACTGGAAGTTTTCTTCACGCATTACGAAAAGACCCTCCCCCGTAAAATACTAGTTATATGAAAATATTAAGCTGGAATATCCAAGGGGGTAAAAAACCCCAAGCGTTGAGCGAACTAATCTACCTCAAAAACAAATATAGACTTGATATTATTTTCGTCAAAGAAAAAAAAAACGATAATAGCAAAAGGGTACTTAAAACGCTACAGTTTCATAATAATATTATAGTTGAACTTGTTAACCATTCCGGAGGCATTTGGGTTTGGAACAACGACGACATTACCCTACAAACTTAAACTACACGTGATAAATTAGTTTAATTGAAAATTCTATACACACCAACGCACAAGTTATACTCCATTCTTGGAATATAGTGCCCTACGCAAAATAGCAAAAAAGATATTTTCTGTTATTATCTAAACTCTTTTATCATGAATATTCATCATCCATGGCTACTATTAGGTGATTTCAATAAAATGGTTCTTCATCAAGATAAAATGGGAGGAGCACCACTAAAGCCATCTCAGCTTAAAACATTACCGTACCTAATTAAATTACATGCCGCAATTGACATCCCATGTTACCAAAAAGCTTTCTCTTCGAACGGTTTGTCTAATAATAAACCAATCTACGAAACTTGATAGAGCCACATCTAGCCAAACTTTCTATGACGATTTTGATCAAAGCACACTAACATATGGAACTTTTCTGCCTCAAATCACGCACCCGCTCTTTTCTCTTCGAACCAACAATCTCTAACTAAACCACCACATTTTCGTTTTCAAAATTTTTGGGTCTTAAACAAGGAATCGCACTCCATCATTCGCAGACATTGAAATTTACGCATTATCGAATCACAGTTCTATCATGTCCAACAAAAATTATTATGCATCGAAACCGAGCTCAAGTCATGGGCCAAAATTAAGTACAAACACAGCTAATAAACTTCAAGCCAATGACGACAAAATCAAAGAATTACAAACAAAACTTTGGGACCAACCTTTCAATAACTTTCGGATCAAGCATATCAATAGATTACTACTCCAACGAGAAAAGCTTCTACTATTCAACCACAAATCATGGGGGAATGTCGCACGCAAAACATGGTTAACTCAAGGATATCGCAACACTCGATTTTTCCACAATAGAATGAAAAAAAATAAAAACATACTCCAATATTTCCAGACTAAAGAATGATCTTGGCCAATGCGTGGATTCACAACATGATCTCTCAGCTTTACTGATGAACTCTTTTCAAAAAAGGTTCAAAATAACCAACATCGCAGAACGCAACTTAGATCTCTCATTCATCTCATCTTTTGTTTCTCGAACCAACTCAGATCTTCTTCTTCTCCAACATCTCATGATGAGATTAAAAGTGCCATTTTTGATATCAACCCCAATAAGGCCCCCGGCTCTGATGGATACGGGGATAAATATTATCAAGCATATTGACCTGTCATTGAAAAAGATCTCACTATTGCCATTCAAAAGTTTTTTCCATTATATGGCAAACTTCGACCATCGCTCAACCACACTCTCATCACCCTCTTCCCCAAAAGAGAGCTTCCGGAGACTCCAGAACATAATTTATAAAGGAATATCTAAAATCATTGTTAACAGACTAAGGCCTATTCTCCAAAGAGATATATATAATTCCTTTACAAAACGCTTTTACCCAAGACAAATCTATCCATGACTATCTTCTTAGAGTACAAGAAGCTCTAAACACTTTCCAAAAGTCTCAAAATAAAACGGGCTGGTGTGCTTAAAACTATATATGGAAAAAGCTTATGATCGAATTGAATGAGACTTTCTTTGGAAAGTCCTAGCTGATTTGGTTTTCCTCCAACTTGGATTCTTTTGATTAAGGAATGTGTCACAAATTTTTCATATTTCCTAAAAGTAAACAGTACATCAACCCAGTGGTGGTTCCATCCCTCTAGGGGATTAAGACAGGGTGATTCGCTATCACCATATTTGTTCATACTTTGCATGAAAATTTTAATCATGAAACTCTCCCTCCTCTCCTATCAACAAAATTTAGGTATTGGATTTACAATCCATCCTCGCACGACAAACATTCCATGTCTTATGTTTGCAGATGATAGCCTTCTTTTTTCTAAAGCTTATGTGGAAGCTTGCCGGAATTTAAAACCAACTCTTGATGATTTTTGCATCCTCTCGAGCCAACTTGTCAACTTCCACAAGTCCTCCATTATTTTTTCCGAACATGTCCATAACTCAAGAAGAATTGCACTCGCCCGTCAATTCAACATGCTTCCCAAGTCCTCTTTAGGGCATTACTTGGGCATCTTCTTTAGTTCATTCCAACCTATCGAAGCGGATTTAAATTCCATCATTCAGGAAACCAAACATCGTATTACTCTTTGGGAGTCTGGTTTCCTCTCCAAAGCTGATAGACTAGCCTTAATTCAGTCAAATTTAGAATCTCTACCGTCTTACACTTGTGCTTCACCCTCTTAACTACAGGATCTGCTAAATCTATTGACATTATTCATAGAAAATATTTTCGGTGTCGAAACAAAGATAAGAATACCACCCCGTTAATTATATGGGATAAAATTTGCACCCACAAATCCATAGGGGGTCTCGGTCTTCGTAAAATTCTTCCTATGAACCAAGCATTTATCACAAAATTAGGTTAGAAAATTCTCACAGAACCAAATAATATTTGGGTCAAGCTTGTCAAAGAAAAATATCTTCAAAGACGATCTTTTTTCACTTGCCTTCCTAAACCACAAGATTCATTCATTTGACGAAAAATTCTTCTCCAGAGAAACATTATTCATAAAGGTATCATTTGGAAAATTGAGGACGACAAACAAAATACTTTTTTGGTTAGACATCTGGGTTTCCCAAGACAGCCTTCTGCACACATTACACATCTTTCATGAAAGAGTGGATACATCCATTTACCTAAGTGATTTCATCCTTCCGACTCAAACATATAAAATTCAAAAACTAAATGAATACATCCTAAAAGTATCACCAATCTCATAATAAAAAGTATATCTCTTCCTATTTATCCCATTCCTAATGAACCCATACGGGGCCCTTCCGCCTCAAGACAATTTACTGTCAAATTAGCAATTATTGGCTAGCTCACGAAATTCCTTTAAACCATGACAAATGACATCTCCGCTGGATATGAAAATTGCACATCCTTCCAAAGCTCCTAATTTTCCTATGGAAAATATGTCATGATAGCCTGGGTCAGGAAAATTTTAGCTAAAAGACATATTATCCCCTTTAATAACTACAATTTTTGTAGTGGCATTGAAGAATCGGTCGACCATCTTTTCGCCTCTTGTCACTCGTTAACACCTCTATGGAATCTTCAAGAATTTAAAGTTTTGTTTCCCCCACAACCTCTCCTCAGATACGGTCTTAACCACCCTATCGGGATTAAGAAAATCCACAAATGCAATCACAAAATACAATTTTCTCCTTTGCAGTATTTGAAAGGAATGCAATGATGTTATTTTCAATAAAGTAAATCTTAATATACATAGAATCCTCCACGAAGCTAAGTTCCTCCACAAAGAATGGACCATTAGGGACGCAGTTGACAATTGTCTCTCCATTGGTTCCCCATTTTCATCTTCTCATTCAATCCTTTCCACTTCCACTCCTCACCACAATCACACCATCAAACTCAACTTTGACGGCTCGGATCGTGGTTCGTAAGCAGCAGCAAGTGTCATCTTACAAGATTCAGCTGGGGATCTCATTACAACCTTAGCTTTAAACCTCGGCTCCACTCTAGTTTTCATTGCGGGCAATGACGCTTCACCATGGTATCATCTTAGCTCTCCAACATCATATTCAGCACATCATCATCGAAGGCGACAACCTTATGGTCATTAGTTCAGTCACTAGAATATGGGATCCACCATGGCAGATCAACCACATCATCCAGGACATCCTCACCCTCCTAAAAGATGTCTCCTCTTGGGAAATTCGTCACATTTACCGGGAAGCAAATAGGGCAGCAGACTGGATTGCTAATGTTGGTCACCTAGTCGATACTCAGTTCTCAGTAGAAGATTGTAATAATTCTACTATCCGTAATGTACTTGTAACATATAAGGTATGAGCTCCCATCGTGCGGAAGGTCTCCTAACCTTCTTTTTCCTTACATTTATAAAAAATATATTTGTGATACATAAAAAATTCCTTTGTTGCAACTAAATGAAAACGTAGGAAGTATTTCTTGCTCCTACTTGGGTCCTTTATGAGGATTTCTAGTTAGGGTGAGTATAACAGAAATGGGAATATGAGGAGTCGATCCTCAAATCTAGGGGATCGGACATCTCCACTTTAAGTTTCAAATGTTGTTATGTACTCTGTTTTTATTTCCTAAAATTGAATTGAAAAGTCGTTCATTAATTTGAAATCACACGACATCTATAATATAAGTTAAAAATAACAAATACATATTAGAAATAAACGTATTTTTAATATATTATAACCTCGATTGTTGAGTAAATCTAACACTTTTGAAAACTTTAGTCTTACTTTTACATCACTGTCTGGTGTAACCTTATTCGAGGGTCTATCGATCTAACGTATTTTGAAGCAAAATTGGATTTAATTCAACTGATTGTAAATGAAGAACTGAAATCTGTTGCACAAATTTATATCAACACATCAACCTTCAACTTGATACTCTAGATCTTCAGCTAACAACAAACGTTACAGCTCCCACAAAGGAGGAGAAGACAACTCCCACAAGAGGGGAGACAAAAACTTCCATAACAAGGAGAGAAACTCTCACAAAGATAGACTAACTTGTTAAACATATATAAGTACATAAGGGAAAACCAGCATAATATGAAAAGAAACATCCTAGCTTGAGAAGATGTAGAAGGCTCGAGGACGAAGATGAGGGGAGGGGAGGAGAGGAAAGGAAAAAACGGCTAGGGTTTTGTTTCCATCGAATAATTATGTTTTGGGAAAAAACTCTCTGTTTGGATATAATTATTTGCCTTATTTGTTTTCTCATCTCTTCCAAGTTATATCTTTGACTATTTTATAAAATAAGATAATCAAATGTTAATTAAAATATAATTAAGTTGATATTTTGATAATATATTTTGTAATAAATCAACTAATTAATGTAGATAAAGTTAATAATTTGCCATCAATGCTATTATTGTGATTTCAGATTTTAAAGTTCTCACCAATTTAGTGCTGGCAATAATCGATCCGACCCACCAACTCAACCCATTAATAACGGGTTGGATAAAAAATTCTACGCATTTTATTTAATGGGTCGACCCAACCCGATCTGTTTAATTAAACGGGTTGGGTCTAGTTGAAATTTCCAACCCGAATTCAACCCGTCTAACCCAATTTCTCAAGTTAAATGAAAAATAAAAAGGGTTGTATTGTATTCAGATTTGTCTTCTTATTATGTATATGGACTTTTTGTACTCCAAAGTTCTTAAAACTTGAGAAGTTTAAGGGGTCGTTTGGTTTTCATGAGGATAAGGGAATGGAATCAAGAAAGGGGTAGAGGGAGAAAGGAAAGTAAAACCCGTAGATTAAAAATGTTGTTTGGTTGATTTTTTTTGTTTTTCTCTTTCCTCTTTTTACATCCTTCCACCACCATCCTCCCTCTCATGTTTGCCGGAGCCCCGCCGAAACTCCCACCGCATTGTCGCCCCGCTGGAACTCCCACCGCGCTGTCGCTCCACCGGAAATCCCACCGCACCACGCCGGAACTCCCGCAGCACTACGCCTGCGATCTCCCCCTCCCCTTTCAGATCTGTCGTTTTCGCCTGCGATCTCTCCCTCCACGTCGTTCTCTTCCGGCCAGTGGACAACCTCCCTCCCTGCTTCCGGTCGTCGCACCCCTTCCCCCTTATGGTCGCAGCCCCTTCATTCTCGAGGGTGGTGGGTTATGGGTGAGGGTGGTGGTTTTTCGAGGTTTGGTCGTGGGTAATGGGTGGGTGAGGGTGGTGGTTTTTCGAGGTTGGTCGTGGGTAATGGGTGGGTGGGGGTGGTTTTTCGAGGGTGTTGGAAGATTTTTTGGCAGGTGTGGTTGGCGATGACGATGGTTTTTCGAGGCTGGGGGTGGTTTTCAGGAATTGGGGGTGGTTTTCCGGCAGGTGTGGTTGGCAGTGACGGTGGTGGAAGTGTGGCAGTTCGGTGGTTAGAGTGGAGGGGTGATGGTGGGTGGTGTTGGTGTGGGGTCAAGCAGTGGTGGGTGGTAAAGGAGGTGGTCAATGGTTGGTCAAGGAAAGAGTAAGTGAGACCTTAGGGGAGGGTGGGGAATGGATGTAGAGGATTTTGGGGGTAAGGATGGGGTAAAGGGAATGATAAAATAACACAAACAAACATCAAGTAAGGGAATTAGCTTACTTGATTCCCTTACCCTTTCTTAAATACCTCAAACCAAACGTCCCCTAAGTAATTATTAATATGTTGAAATTGATGTGAACTTTTTAGAACTTATTAGTGTTAAAATTTATTTAAAAACTGATCTAATTAGATCGAAACTTTTTTTTAAGGTAAAAGAATGCACCCTGTATATTCGCTAATGTTCTTAGCTATCCAAAGTTTATCGTATGCAAAATGGTGTAAAATGTGCAAAAAAACATAAACGTATGACTGCTGAAATAAACTAGTGTAATGGTAGCTTACTCAGTAAGCTCTTTCTTTCATCATCTTCATAAATAAAGTTCAAAAAATAGGATCTTTTATAGACACTGTTTATCAATGGAGCCGGATTTGATGCATCGTACCAAATTCTAGGTATATTGGTTTTTTCACAGAAACTTCATGCTCTATTAACAAGTACAGAATGCTCTAATACATGTAGCAATTTATCAACGACCAATCTTTTCTACAAGTTAGGCATTTTTTTGGAGAAGAAACAAAGTTGTTGCATCTCCAACTTTGATTATTTATTATTGACCATAAGATCAGAATTTCTCAACTTAAGCTATGATTATGCCTAACCATTCAAGTGAATAAACTTTCCCTGATTATAGTTTCATATATATAGAAAAATTTACCTTTTCTTTCTCATCTTAAAACCTAGGTTGTTTAATGAGTGAAACACTTCTTATAGCTTAAAAAACATAAAAAAGAGAAGTGTTTCACTTATTTTAGAATGAAGAAAGTATAATATTTTTAGATTTTATATGGTGAAGATAGTGTTTCATACAAAATACACTAGTAATTTAGGGTAGAATTTAAAGGTGGAAATAATAAATCAAACTAGCTAAAATGTTATTTCTTCTAGCCATTCGAGTACCTTCTAAAGCAAGATACACTTTTTTAATATGGTTTTTTGCTAATTGATCTATCAATAGATACAATATATTTATCTCAACTAAAAGTTCACTTATATAAACTTATTATAGTGTTTAATTGAACTTGAGAAGCATTTATCGAATTTATCTTTGTTATTAATTGAAACTTTTGTATATGTAGCTCTCGTATTTTTAGGACAATGTCCAAATCCAACCCGAAAGAGATAATTTTAGCCTGAAAAGCCCAACTTACTTTTTTTGCTAGTTTCGATATGATTTTTTGTACTAAATTAATTCCGGCTATATCAAATTGATGACCACCTCTTGTTTTTATCAATCAATACTTTTATTAAACAACCTCTACAAATTTTAGCTATGAACTCGTAAAATAACTATTATAGCTACCATTACAATTACTTTATTGAGGAGTCCCAATTCAATGCGACACCTTTGCTAAGACTGAGGGATATAAATTAATACATATTCATTTATGCTCATATATAGTAGAATAGGTTTAGAATCATCTTGTCTATGCTTTGAAGGCTAGTCCTAAATCCTTTTTATCAAGCATTTTGAACCTTTCCTCAAAGAAAAATGAAAAGGAAAAGCAAGCATAGATAACGCCATAAATAACTACTGAAAAGTAGCTACCACCGTCCACAAGCAAGTAGAGCAAGTGAAGCAACCACTCTGCCCACACTTGCCATCTAATTTAGGTTGGAATCGATTTGCTGATCTTAAGGATATTAACATAATAAAAGTGTATGCTACTTAACATATAAAACTAATGGTAACAAGTTAATAACTAGTACTAATTTTAATGCAAAGTGGTTAATCTTAGACCGACTAAAACCTAATTGTTAAAAAGTTAAAGCCAAAATTTTCCACCCAAAGTGGTCATATAACTTGCAATCTAGTACATAGTAATTAGTAATATAACTTAGATGGGGAGAATAATCAATTAAAAGCAAAGAAAAGAAAATAAATATGATGCAATTGGATTAGGTGTTAGCTTGTCAACCTCATTTCTAAGTGATTGGAGCTCATAATGAAAAGAGTGGTCCTCTTAAAAAAAGTTGAGATCTTTCCAATGAGCTTGGTGATTACTAAGAAAAACACCTAGCACAAGTTGCATGCTTAAAGTTTTAAGAGAGCAAACTAGAGAAGTGAGATGGGTTGTCATGTATAAGGTAGGTTGATGACTACACAACCACCCTATGCTCACATGCTATCTTTGTGTACACTACTAAACTATTGCAAAATGCTTTACTTCTTCTCTTTCTCTTTCTCTTTGTCTAATGCTACTTCTACTACTATTACAAACTCTCTTTTTTAACTTTCTTTTTATACAACTTTCAACATCTCACTCATTTATCTTCCATATCAAGTGAGTATTATTACCTCAACAAATATCTTTAATGAACTTAAATATCTTGAATCTTGAAGTATATACTTGAAATAGTAAATTTAAGAGATGAGACTGTTTCACATCGCTCGATTTATGGTGAGACGTTTGATAGTCTCTTTTGAAAACAATAAAAAAAAATCACCATAGAATTCTAAAAACAGAAGTCACCATGATCTCGCAATAAGTTATGGTAGAACTGTCTTATACAAGATCTTGAAATACATGATATCTCATTACCATTATAATGTATCACACTCACAAGTCACAAGTTTGATAAAATTATCATTAAATGCAATTCACCTTTTGTCTCTTTTCACTTGATCAACAAAGTACAAGGTCTCTATATTGATTGTAAAAAAAAGAAAAAAAAAGTATAACATTTGGCCATCCTTGAATTTTTTTTTACTGCAAATGCGAAAAAAATAATAATGAATGAATGGCGAAGGTATACCATAAATCTGTACTCTTCAATTGAAACCATTGAACATATTCTAATATGAATCATTATCAACTTAATTTGAGATTAAACCCAAAAGTGGCTCATGCTTGTGAGAACTTTCAACACACCAATATGGCTTGATGAACCCAACAAGGGAAGCACTACTACTAGGAGTAGTAGTACCAGTAGCAGTAGTAGTAGTCGTAGTAGTAGCAGTAGCAGTAGCAGTCGCAGTCGCCTCGTCTTGTGCAGGTGGAAAATTGAGATCAAGCAAGTCTCTAGTTTCTGTACTTGCTAATCTTTCAACAACTTGAGCAATTCTAACATGATTATCATTGATTTTCCCCTCAGAAACTCTGCCATTAATTTCATCATTATTATTAGCTACTAACAAATGAGATCTTTTGTGCCCTCCAAGTGCTTGCCCTGATGGAAAAACTCTATAACATATTGGACACTCATGTTTCTGAACAACTTTCTTTGTTGACGACGATGATGATGATCCAATCCCCATCTCAGAAACTAGTTGTTCTTGTTGTTTATGCGTAGGCGAGATACTAGCATCGTTGCCAGCAACGTTGCTCGGCTCGAGCTTCGGCGAGGGCGGAGAACACTTACCTCCGCCCAGCAGCTTCTTATGGCTAGCTCTGTGCCCTCCTAGAGCTTGATAAGAGTGAAATACTTTGTTACAAGTAGTACACTCAAATTTGCTCCTTTTAAAGCAACTTGTTCTACTAACATCATTATAAAATTCAGAATCTAATTCATTATGATCAATGTTCTTTTGATCATATAAAGAAATCCCATTTTCTGAAACTTCATATTCTTCAATCTTTGACCCCTTCTTGACACACCTAGAAGTTACAGATTGAGCAATCTTTCTCTTACTTTCAAAAGATTGCTTAAGATGATCATTTGACACAAACCCATTTTCAGAAACTTCATATTCCTTAATTTCTGCACCATCTTTCACATACCCAGAAACTGCAGATTCTGCTTTTATGATTTTACCAACATAATGATCAGTTGCACCAAAAACAGATTCTTTACCCTCAACTTTCTCTCTCCTTTTCTTACTCTCAAAACACTTATTATTCTGATCATTCAAGCAAAACCCATTTGCAGAAACTTCAATTCCCTTCAATTTCAACTCTTTTTGCAGATACCCAGATGCTACAGATTCAAATTTTTTAGCATTAACACCAACAGAAACAAAGTCATTTTCATTCACCTGAACTTTCTCTCTCCTCTTTCTCCTCCTACTCTTACTGTTATTATTTCCCTGAGAGAAAAATGAAACATTATTATTCTCAGAAGAATCAGCAGCAACAGCAAAAGAAGAAGAAATATCACCCCAAGATCCTTCATCTTGAGATAACATGATCAAACACATTGCAACAACAACTTCTTCTTGTTCTTGTTCTTGTTCTTGATGATCATCTTCAACCACTTCAGAAACAGAGGAATGAGAATTATTCCTACCAATACTGGATCTTTTACCCTGAACATGATTCTTTATTGTTCGACTTTTTCGATTCTCGGTCTCGGTTGATGAAGAGGAGAAGGACGAATTAAGCAGCAATTCATCACGACGAGATACTCTCCATGTCTTCTTTGGATTCTCTCTGAGTTCATAACCTGGTTTTGGTAAATGAGACCTTATATGACCTCCTAGTGATCTTCCACAAGGGAAACATTTCTTGCAGAATTTGCATACATGCTTCAACTTTTGTACTTCCATGACAAAACAAAAGAAGAAAAAAAGACTTGGAAAAATTATAGTGAGAAAAAACACAGGAAAAACAGGGGAAATGTTGATGATTTGATTGAGATTAGAAGTTTTTGTAAGAAATTTAGAGGTTATTTTCTAGTTAGGAGGAGGTGAAAGTAGGAGAGGGAAGTTGCTGTTTTTGAGCTAAGGTTAAGATCTGAACTACTGATGCACAAAAAGAGGAGCTTTTTTGAGTAGGAAATTTTACACATTTCCCTTCAATTTCTCTATTTTCATTCAACTTTCTCTCACTAATTAGCTTGTGGGTAGTTGAAATTTGAGGAAATAATCAAAATTTGATCAAGAGAGAGAAAGAGGGTAGTTTTAAAATTTCTTGTTTTTTAGTTTATTTTTGTGTGTTTGTGGTCTTAGTTGATGAGCAAGAATTTCTACTTGTTTCTCTCTCTAAAATTAAACTAGTTTGTAGTTCTACTAGTACTAAATAAGTAGTACTAAATTTGGTGGGGAGGAGAAATCCATGCATGAAAGCAAAGATAAAAAGAGGAGAGAGAAGTAAGATGGAAGTAGCACGTGTTGAGAAATGAGGGTGCATCGCCCATTCTTTCTCTCTCTAAGTTTTGATCCAAAGGCTAATTTGGGATCATATCCCAAATGGTTGGGGAACCTACTTAAAACTAACGGCTATAGGACGAATTTTTTTTTGCTTTTTTACACTTTGTCTTGCTGCTAAGCAAGCTTACTAGTAGTGTTTTAACTATTTTTATGTGCATTTATTGCACCAAAAGAAAAGGAGGGAGAAAAACATTGTTATTTCATTATTTGTATTTATTTCTCCTTTAATGTATCAAGAAGTTGAGGCTTATAGTTTTGTACTAGCTCATTTTGGATGAGCTTACTTGAGTGGTTTGGTTAAGAGGTTAAAGGGTGTGCACCAATAAATTTGGTGATTTTGTACTATTGCATTTTTAATGGTTTAGGAGAATTTGATTCAAATAAAAAGTCAACCCTTATGATAGAGGAAATGTCTTGATAGGTAGAATATTTTTATGGCATAGCCTATTTCATGAATGTTGCATGTATGAAAGCAATATGTTTTATTGAGAATAGTCTATACCTGTTATAGAACATCTTTTTCGATATCCTCTAACTTGAATAATAAAGTCGCGAACATGAGTTAGCAATTCACTAGTTTATAACCAATAACTCAGTTAGCAAATAGACCGTTCATGTTAAAGGGTATTGAAAAAAGAAATATCCACATTGAAAATCAGATTAGTAATACTCTTCATCTATCTCATCGAAAATGTCCCTAAAAATTAACTTATTATGAAAATCTATATATGGAATCAAATTTATAACATCATTGATCATACACCACCTATCACATTCTTTCTCTAATTATTAAATTTTATATTTTATGAGATATTATAATATTTAACTTAAAAGTATTGATATACTACTATTCGTAAGTTTTTTTATATTAATTAAAATTTTGCCGGAATAATTAAAATTTCTATAATCAGATAAATTAAAAGATATTTTAAATTGGGAGAGGTGATCCACTAATCCATAGGGGGATAGTTTATACAACATTTCTAAGGAAAAATTGACGCTATGAGGTTGAATCATTGGGCATTATTTTTTATATGTCCCAACTTTTAGTTATTCTATGCAGGACCTAAGTGTACCTCTCCTATCTTTTTTTTTTTTTGAAAAAAAAGAAAAAAGACTTTGATTAAACGGTTGGCAATTTGGCATATATTGAAAAGTTGTTAGTAGTTAGTGTAGCTAGATCGATCGACTTTATCTTAGTTGGGAGACTTGATAAGTTGATATCAGTCTGAAGCTCCCAAGAGTCAATCGTAGCATAAAATTGTGCCGCTTAAGATCTTTCGCTCGACGTGTTGAATACTTCTCCAACCTCCAACAACTGTTATATACTATGGATCTAAGCACAAGTAGATTGGTTTTTAACCAATATTATATTAATGGTATCTTTCAATTAAATTCCATATAAATAAAAACATTTGTTACAATCGAGGAAATATTTTTTAAAAATTATTAGATCATGAGCTATTAACTGTCCTTTAACTGCTCATTATTTTGCTTGTGAATAGGTCAATCAATTGTTTCCACGACACGATTGAAAGGAAAAAAATTTGAAAAAAAAGAGAAATTTATAGGTTGTAAATGTTGCATTGCATATATTAAAACTTTATTTCCTTAAACTGAGGAGCATATGCTTTAACTTATAAAATTAATCTTCTTAAGTTCTTACTGATTTGCAATAATCTTGCATTTATCTGACTGAGTACAAGCTCTAGCTAGCTTTATTTGAGGGTAGGGAATATGATAGATCATAATCTTGCTAAACTCAATTTCTCTTTATCAATGAAAAGAATGTGGTTGGAGGACAGTTGCTTTAGAATTAAGTTTGTTAGACTATTGATTAAGTTTAATGAATGAGTTTAATCACTTTATTTAGTTGTTTCATTAGTATGGTAATATTTCACAAAAGTGGTAGTAATATACACTCTCATCTTGAAAGATGCCTCATTCAAATATGTATTAAGAGTAGACCACTAGTGGAATGTATAGAGCAATTAACTTTTGATAAACAAGCTACTATTTAAACAAGCTACTATTTAAATTATATATATATATATATATATATATATATATAAAAGAATGCATACTTACATGAGAAATGAGAATGATATTTACGCGCTATAACTCTTATGAATAAGTGATGTAACTCTAATGAAAAAGTGATGTAACTCCAAAAAAAAAAAAAGTATATTAGAAACAAAAATTCAAAATTCAAACTTTTTTTTTGGCTCTAATTTTTTTTAGGTGGGTATAACTTTAATGAACAAGTGTTGTAATTCAAATCCAATCGTGCGGTTGAGATTTATTTTCATTTCTCATGTAAGGAGTATTCTCATGTGATCTTGCCCCTATATATATAAGTCAAAGGATTTTAATTAATAAATATACTCATTTTTGACCTAAAAAAAAGAGCAATCCCACCTTAAAGGTTAAAACCATCTATAAGGTCTGAATAAATTGTTTCTCCTCTTTCTCCTTTCAATTTATGATAAACATTTCAATGATATATACTACCAAATGCATAAATGTACTGAAAGGACCAATCTGTTTCATACATTGTTGAGAGTCCCCTGAAGACTCTATAACTATGTTCACTTTACTATATATATAAAAGAAAGTAGAAATAAGCTTAAAATGAGTAAAAAAAATTAATTAATGAATGTCAGGTCTAGTCACTAAACTTTTTGAACTTTCATTAGCAAAAATAAGTTTAATTAGTTTTCCAATATATGTTAATTAATAGTAATAATAATAATATATAATAATAATAATATATAATTATAATTATTAGTATTATAATTACGATAATTATCATTATTTATTGTATTTGGTAGAATATATTAGGGGTGTGCTAAATACAACATAAAAAAGCTAAATTAAATACAACATCTAATATTTTATACTACCTCCGTTCTCTTTTAGTTGCAACGTTTGACAAATTGCACTATTCATGTTCTCTTATTTGACCACATTTATTGATTTATATGTTAAACAAAATATAATCATGTGGGGTCTTGTTTGATTCGTTTCGATGTAAGCTTTCATAATATCAAATTTTTATAAATTTTACTTACATACAATTAGAGATAAAACGATTTGAAATTGTACATTGGCAAGCGTGAAAGTCAAAATGTTGCAACTAAATAAAAACAGAGGTAGTAGAATTTAATCATGGTTAATTTTATCTTTTTTATAGTTAAAAGGAACATGAGATGCTTTTATAACTTCTTATTTATTTGTTGTACCTAACTACCCATTATAGTATAACAATAGTATATAAGATTACAGCATATCATAGCGTATTACCATATTAGCCCTCCCGGATCCATAAATATAATAACAACAATTCCGTGAGTACTCAATTGTGTAATTTCAAATTTATTGTCTATTCAAAGTATAGTAGGAGATCAATTTTTTTCTTTTTCGAATTAGGGGGTCATTTATCAAGATAACCCCCCGTAGGGAATTCATTTGTCATAGATGACCTCCTTACGAGGGGGTCATTTATCATAGATGACCCCCCTATCATGTTTAGTATGATCATGACCTTCCCATGAGGGATATGTTAGTCTTTTATTCTTTTTTGCTATATTTAGCCTTTTTTTGCTGTATATAACACTTATGATATATTGTTACCTAATTGTGAGCTACTCCCGCCGTTCTCTAAGATCTTATTATTTATTGTACCAATTGAAACCAAAGCAAGGAGGAGATAAAATGTGAAAGTGGATCATGTTTATTTACTTAAATAAGACCCTAATAACTAAATAACCCTATATATAAGGTCTATTTTGGTACAATGCATGTTTCATAATGTTCAAATTAAAGCTAAGCTTAGCTTATTTGTATATTATGTTCTAAAATGAAGTTGATGATTACCGTCTTGAAGAAAAAACAGGAACAAAGAGTAAAGAGAGTCCGTGTTATGTCTTGCAATAGTTTATCCCTTACAAATTGTCTGGTGTCTAGGGATTAAGATGCTTTTGGGAAGTAGACATAAACACATGTATGTTAGCTCATTCTCACTGTTTAGCTTGTCATTCTAACTTAGCCACATCTGCTCCTCTACTCTGGGCCACTCTCACTGCCTTTGTGAAAGTTTTCGAGCTGGTTATCAACTATTTTTCGCTCTTTTCGGGAAAAAGAAAAAAACAACAACATTGTAACAAACATCATTGTACCAAACTATATTAACTATTAATATCAACTTTTCATATTTGATGCATCATATTAGAAGTGTACAAGTCCATGATAGTTTTCCCTAGCTAGCTTTTTTTTTTCCGCTTAATATTTACTCAACTAAATTTACTTTTACCGTGTTTTGATTATATGCAATTACAGCTTTCCGCGAACTAGAATTGTTTTTATAAGTTGAAAATAAATTTCAATTGTTTTAATAAATTAAACTAAAATATAATATACTTTTTTAGGAGAAAATGCAAAAGACTTTTATTGATAACATCTTAAACATTTATACTTAGTTAAGAGAGTTTTAAAAAATTGAGTAACATATTTCATCATCATTTTTTATTACTTGAAATTCATGTAAACTCAAAATTTTTTAAGGTATAATAATAGAGTAACTTAGAACACTCTTCCCTAAGGGAGTGTCCTAAAAAAATTAAAAGAAGATAATTATCTAAGGTAGGATGTTACTAAGTATAATTAGAATTTAACTAATCGAACAACAACTATTATTATAGTTTTTTTTAAGAAAAAGAAAATTTTATTAATGGACAAAAATGTCACAAATATCAGAGGCTACAGCAGTAGTTATAAAATTAGGACCATTCCCCAACCAACATCTTTCTCCTAATTCAATAGGAGATAACTTATCTAGGAGATGGGAAACAACATTCCCCTCCCTTTTAACACGACTCCAACTTACCGAAAGAAAAGCAGAACAAAGATTGAAAATGACACTACACTACTGAAAGATCAAATAAATAAGTAACTCTTTTCTTTTTTTTTGGTAATTAAAGTTTCAAATTAAGCCCAAACACAAACAACCAAGTAACTCTTTTCTTTGGATGGTTTATTACTTCTAAGCAATCACTCTCCAAAATAACCTCATTAAACCCGCAATTGAAGGCCACCTTCATGGCGAAAGCACGGTCTTCGCCTCAGCTATGTGCGCCCCCCACCTTGCGCTCTTTTGCCTTGTGGCACCTGCCAACAAAACACCATTTTCGTCCCTCACAAGTTATAACCACACCTAGGTCGACCACACCTTCATGACAAAAAGTCGAATCACAATTGACTTTAACCATCATCGACCACGTAGCAAGGAGTGGAGGCTTCTCAATTTCATCCTTCACATACGCATCAACAAAAACCTCATAATAATTTTTGAGCACCAGCAACGACCTCCATATAACATCTTTTAGAGCTTTTAAATATGGTTTCATTCATTGCATTCCGAATTCTCCAACACACCATGACTATATGACATAAGTCTTAATCATCTTACAATCCACAAATGAAACCATCTTACAATCACTTAGGAACTCATTCACCAAGCCGTTTCCTCCAACATGTACACCTGAGAACTATGACAATATACTAGGGTGTGCAACTCATCTTCAGCGTGGCCATCACAACTTTTGTACCCATCACTTATATATTTGTGGTATATAGACAATAAAACCTTTGCGGATAGGCAAGGCACGTGAACAAGCACGCCAAACAAAGGACTTGACCTTAGGAGGGAGTAATTGGGACAATACCTTCTTCTAATGAGAGCTTTGGGATGAGGAAGAGGCCCTCTCATCAAGAGATTTAAACTGCCGAATGAAATGGTATCTGGAGCGAGAAGAGTTAGAGCCATCCTTTGGATAGACAGATAGTGTTAAACCACCGTTCTAAAGAAGGAGCCTCCAAGTGGGATTTGTAATACACGTTCAGCTTCGAACCTAAAAAATATCTCTTTCACCTTAGGTTTATCCTAGAGGTGAACATGGGCAGGACCCGGACCAAGTTTGTATCGGGCCAAACTTTTAAAAAAATTCCACTGTTCGAGCCAAGCCAAATTTTTGTGCCCAAAGCCCACTATTCCAGGCCAAAAATAGCGGGCTTTTTCGGCCAAAATTTAGACTAAAAAGTCATTTTTCGGCTTGCCTCAAACTTGCCCCAAAGCCCAAAAAGTTCAAGTTGGGTTAGGCCTGATACCAGGCCAAAAATTCTGCCCAAGCATGAGAAAAATTCGGGCTCGGCCGGGCTTATTTGATCAGCTCTACTTTATCCCATCCACCCTTTGTCCAATCAACAACCAACTCTATCACCTTCATATCCTCCTCTCTTTCACCTCTGGTCGAAATTACCTTTAGGGATTGACCTAAAAGAATCCATTTATCTCCATCCCCAAATCGAAATGGAGGAGCCATTCTCAATTCTTCAACATCATCCATTAGTGATGATCCATCTAGAACCAACTAAACTTCTCCATGTATAGCTTGGATTATACCCACAACAACCTCAAATTAAAGTTGATCTCCGTGGAAAATACTAAAGCCTTCAAAACCTGGGCATCAACACTATCGGGCATTTTCAAGAGGCGCCAGATTCGTTTGCCTAACAAAGCGTCATTAAAACACTCAAAGTGCCTGAAACCCAAGCCACCATCAACTTTAGTATTTCAAACCTTCTCCCACGACACCCAATGAATCTTTTTCTCACCATCTTTTGCACCCCACCAAACCCTCGCTATCATTGATTGAATATCACCACAAAGCGTCAACAGGAGTTTGAAAATACTCATCACATACGTAGGGATGGATGAGGCAATGTCCTCAATGAAAACCTTCCTTCCCGCAGATGATAAGAGCTTTTTTTCCACCTTTTCAGCTTTTTGCAAATTCTTTCTTTGATAATTTCACTAGTGGAAAAAAGTTCAACTGCTACGGTGAAAATAAGCCTTACAGATCTGGTTTTTCATCTGCAGCAGTTGGACCCGTAGCAGTAAAGGAAAATTAATAGATCCGATCATGGACCGGATCAGTTAACCCTCAACAGACCGTATCAGTTGAGGGAATGATAGGATCAGATAAGGGCATTTATTAATTTTAAAAAAAGCACTGCGCTCTGCACTGCAGAGTTGCAAGCTTACCAATTTCCGCTGTACGACCAAGACCAAAACCAAAACCCGACAAAATTACAAAAATTGTAAACACAACCAAAACCCAATAAAACTATAAACACAATCAGATTAACAATTGAAATATATTTTACAAATTATAAAAAACTAATTAAAATTAAAATGGCACAATTCAATAATCTATGAAACTTACATAAATTACAATGAAATTTATGAAACTTAAAGAAAATTACATAAATTACAACATAATTTATGAAACTTTAAAAAAATTACATAAATTACATATAGAAAATAAAATTGGAAAAACCCTATAAACTAAGAGAAACAAAAACTAAATAAACGAACAAAATTTGGTTAAACTAGATCTGAAATGAAACTAAGAGAAATCATGAAATCAACTTCAAAAACCTAGATATGAAATTGAACTCGGGAAGTGATGAACATGATGGCAACGAAGAGGGGAGGAGACGATGAACGACGTTGCGAAGTAGGGATTTGAAATCCGGGGATAAAAAAAATTCGATTATCATCAAAATGCCGCAAGAAACTTCAAGAACTGAGAAGATCAAAACGTAATATAACAAAATTCACCAAATATTCACCGAAAAAAAGATCAAAAAACTGAGCCGGCAAAATCGATAGTAAGAAGTACAACGAATTTCGAAAATCGAAGTCGAAATCAAATGCAGAGTCTGTTGGTGATGAAGTTGGTTGTGCGGAGTTCTTCAGTGATGACGAAACGACGAGCGAAGTTTAGGGGAGGAGATGAAGCCATGAAGGGGAGAAGATGAGTGAGATTGAAGGGAAGTGAGGAGATGAGTGAGATTGATGGGGAGGGAAGAAAGAGATGGTGGGCCGTTTTTTCAAATGAGGGAGGGAGTTTAGGGTTTTAGATGAGGGAGGGGAGAGAGAGAGAGGGAGGGCCGTTTTTTATACGGTCAACAAGTTCAACGCACGCTGGGCCCAAAATTCTTTTGGTCCACAAACTGGTACGATTTTGGGAGAAACCGGATCAGGTAACATTAACTGATCTGATTTTGCCTAAACCGGATCAATTAGCTAGGTTGTGTCATTTAAGGTTTTTCCACCAATATTTGAAACAAAACTTTCTTCGAGTGACCAACAACGGTGGGGAGACCAAGATATTTCAAGGGCGTCTGCACTACATGAACCCCAAGAATCGTTATAATGCTCTCCTTCATGCTAACTGACACACTAGGGCTAAATGTTAGTTGGCATTTGTCCACACTTACCACATCACCATAAACGAATATTCATAATCTTGTGACACTCATCTTCCCTAGCTCCAGAAAAAGGGTACTGTTGTTCGCAAACAACAGATGGCTATTGGTAGGAGCACCACGAATACTACACACTTCTCTATTATAGGCACTTCTTATGATTAGATTGGAAAAAAACCTCTAAACATAAGAAGATGAATAAGTAAGGTGATATAGGATCTCCTTCACAAAGTCCTCTCTCCAGATAATAAGACTCAAAATCCTAAATTCAAAATAATTAAAAAAACCATTTAGTTCAAAGAAAGTATTGGAAATTTTGACTTTTCCTAAATAATTAATAAACAATTTATTTGGAAATGACAAGGATAGATATATAGCAGTTCATAACCATGAATTCGAACTTGATAGGCATAAGCCATAAGCCGACGCTTAACAACCATTGTTCCTCATCTCCTTCTATACACTCAAGCAAATTAAAAGTGTATGTCATTGATTTTAGAACTTGGATAATTATGTGAATAATGTTCATAACGAAAATGACATCACGTAATTTCTCATAATTATAGTATCTAGGGGTTGTAATAAACAGATCGACTCTTCAAAAAGCTAGTATTGTAAGCTACAACACTTGCTCAAACTATATCATACTTTGTGCTTGTTTGGTTATAAGTAGGAATTAGGAAGCTATATGTTAAAATCCATTAAATGTTCACTTGTGAGTGTCCCACATTGGAGAAAGAGGAGAGAATAAATCACTTTATAAGATTAGGAGTTACTCCTCCTATCACCAATTGGTTTTAGGATGAAACCTCCTAGCTTGTAAGTGGGTTAAACTCTCCTCCTCCTTATTGCGTTACCCAGGCCCATTTTCATATAATCTGAAATTTAACATGGTACAGAGCCCGGGTTGTGGGTCTCTTCTAAACTGGGCCTCTAATCAAGCAACTGGGTAAGGGTTTACCTCGACAGGATGTCCAGCCCCTAAGAGGATTATTTCTGATTACCTTTCCAGTTAGCTCTAAATTCTAAAGACACTCACAAGTGAGGGGGTGTGTTGAAACCTATTAAATGTCCACCTGTGAGTGTCCCACATTGGAGAAAGAGGAGAGAATAAATCACTTTATAAGATTAGGAGTTACTCCTATCACCAATTGGTTTTAGGATGGAACCTCCTAGCTTGTAAGTGGGCTAAACTCTCCTCCTCCTTATTGGGTTACCCAGGCCCATTTTCATATAATCTGAAATTTAACAGTATAACTTTCTAAGAAATCCTAATGCACTTGAAAATATATTTCCTAGAAAATGTCAAATTTTATTTACTAATTAGGTAATATTTGAGACAGAAAACATTATATTACCTTTATTGTATTCAGATACAACATTTAACTATTTTAATACACTAATCAAAAATCAAATGTTGCATCTAAAAAAATAGAGGAAGTATTAACTCAATCTAGAGTTTCAAGTTAAGACAATCTTCTAATAGATTATTATCCGTTTAGGCAAGGCAATGCCTACTACGTGTTGAAGAGGGGCGGCCACCTTAGACCCATCTTAAAGGGAGTCCAACTAAGTGACTCGATATATAAACTAATAAGAATATAGTGTGTTATTTGTTGCTTTGGCTTGTATATTAAATAGCTCATTCACAACTGAAAGAAGATCATGAGAAGGTAAAAAGTAATATCACGTTCTATAACAGTTAAAATCTCACAAATCACCATATTTCAAGCTTCTAAAACTAACTCTTTTTTTCCTCAAAGTTCTTATTTTATCTTTTTTTTTAATCAGACCATCTTTATTCTTTAATTTTGAAAAGAGAAATTTCGTTAATTGAAGGCTAAATGACATCTACAACAGATATTAAAGAAAAAAAAAAGATACAACCAAATTAAACAAGATCCAATCAAATTCATCTTCGGAGAAACTACAATAAACTAGATCAAGCAATACAACAACCCCTTGTATTTGCTAAATCAAGCAGCTATTGATGAGAAAGTATATCATTCTGACATAGTTACACAAGTAGAATAATTGCTTCTTGTTGCGGCTAAATGGTTGCGGTTTCACCCATACACAATAATGAACCACCTCAAAAGAAAAGGAAAAATCTAAAATCAACCAATTGTTGCGATTTTGGGTGGAAACCGCAACAACAGATTTCAACGGGAATTTTTCAAAAATATCTGACTGGTTTGACCAAAGCTATTACTACAATTTTCACCCAAAACCGCATCAATAGATTAAAATATTATTTTTTTAATAAAATTTTAATCTACTGCTGCGAATCTGGGTTGGAACCGCAACAATAGGTCTAAGATCTAAAAGAAAAACCTTGACGGGTCAACACGCTAGGTCTTCACTATTAGAGGCAACATGCTAGGATTCATTCTCCCCACTTACATTCACAACCGTTTTCCCCTCACACATCTCTCATCCCTCACTCATCTTCTTGCCTCTCTGATCTCTTTTCTCATCCTTCTAAACTTCCTCTGCCTCTTCCACCTTCATATGCCTCAATGGGAATTTTTGCCTTCAATGAGCATCGCCTCTTCTCTCTCTTCCATCTTCTCAACCAACGACAAACTCTTTTCGTCTCCCTCATCCTTGACTTCACCATTTTCGCTACAACTCTCAACCTCACCAACTTTTCACTGTCATTGTCACTGAAATTCATATCTTGCTGTCGTCGACGAAGCAGTGGATGAAAGTCTTTTCCTCTCTCTATCTCTCTCTCTCTCTCACTGAAATTCATTGAACTCTTTTCGTCTCTCTCTCATTCTCCCCACTCACATTCACAACCATTTTTCCCTCACACGTCTCTCATCCCTCACTCATCTTCTTGCCTCTCTCTTTCCTTATCCTTGTAAACTACCTCTTTCACCTTCATTTGCCTCAATGGGAATTTTTGCCTTCAACGAGCATCGCCTCTTCGCTCTCTTCCATCTTCTCAACCAACGACAAACTCTTTTCGTCTCTCTCATCATCGACTTCACCATTTTCGCTACAACTCTCAACCTCACCAACTTTTCACTGTCAGTGTCACTGAAATTCATATCTTGCTGTCGTCGACGAAGCAGTGGACGAAACTCTTTTCGTCTCTCTCTCACTGAAATTCATTGAAACTCTTCTCGTCTCTATCTCATTCTCCCCACTCACATTCACAACCGTTTTTCCCTCACATGTCTCTCATCCCTCACTCATCTTCTTGCCTCTCTCTTTTCTCATCTACCTAAACTTCCTCTTCCACTTATATTTGCCTCAATGGGAATTTTTTCCTTCAACGAGCATCGCCTCTTCGCTCTCTTCCATCTTCTCAACCAACGACAAACTCATTTCGTCTCTCTCATCCTCGACTTCACCATTTTTGCTACAACTCTCAACCTCACCAACTTTTCACTGTCAGTGTCACTGAAATTCATATCTTGTTGTCGTCGACGAAACAGTGGACGAAATTCCTCCTCGAATTTTCGCGATATTTTTAGCCTAGCCACGTTTAAATATCAAGTGCGTTGACAGCGACACTGAATTCTCTTCCCTCGCCTCGTCATCGTGACTCCACCTTCGCCGCCTCAGTCACGCATTCGGTCTATGCCGCTTTCAGCTGCGGATAATTGTTCTTTGCCGCATTCAGCCGGAAGTTTAGTTTCCTTTTTTTAGTTTTCAAGATCAAATGTAGGAGGTGAATTTATTTATTTTCATATTATTTTCATATCTATTTTTCTAAATCAATTTGTAGTAGGTTTTTGGTTTTATTTTTTGAATCTAGTTAATTTTTTATTCTATACTTTTTTGATTTGAAATTATAATTTGTTTGTATGTGGAGATTTTTATTTGTAATAGTTAACTTTTACATATTTTGTTTTCTGCTGGTTTTGAGTCTTGGTTTTCCTATTCTATAGCGTGTTATTTTTTGTTAACATGTTTATGTTTGAAGTTTGATGTCCAATTTTTTTTTTTACTTGTACATATACCTGTTGCTGCGGTTTTGGTCCAAAATCGTAGTAATAGATTACCTATTTACCGTTTTAGTGAGGGATCGATTGCTGCGGTTTTTGCCTAAATTAAAATTGCAGCAATATGTTAACCTAATTGTTGCGCCTTGATTTGTGGTGGTAGGAAAAGCGCAATAATAGGCCACTTAATAACCGTTGCAATTAACATTTATTCTACTAGTATTAGGAGAAGAGCATTCTTGATCGAGCCATGTTGACCACATAAAAGTTTCCAATACATTTATGTTGATAGTATTGAACTTAAACCAATGAGAACACTTTTTCATACCTAAAGACAAACAAACTAGACTCACAACTCGTATAGGAGAGAAGGAGATCTCCACAAAAGAGACTGAAATTCCTATAGCAGGACTCGAGAAAATCTCATAAAGAGGAACTAATTTATTCAACGAAACAATAAAATAAACTAAAAAGTGAAAAAAAAAAAGGAAAAGGGATTTATCATGAATGAAATCATCAATGACGATCCCTACTAATGAATAAGGGATAGGAAAAAGAGGGGACGGCTAGAGAGAAAACTAGATTTTATGTGTTTTTTTATATTTCTAGATTGGGTTGGGACCATGTTCACTTAGGAAAAAATAATTCCGATCACATCTGTTTCATCTCAAATTTTCTATTGGAACAACAAAAGGTAGGAAAATAAAAAATTTACGTGCATACATAGCTACACCAACAAAGGCAAGAATTTCAATATATTTTATATCCAGATAAAATAAATATTATGTCACCGAGTTTTAAAGCTTCCAACATTTTGATTTATGTGTTTGCCAAAAAGTAATTTAAATATCTTTAAATATTCATTAGCACAAACATTATAAAGTTGATTCTTTATGTAGTAGTAAACAAATTGGGCCAAAATTGATACAAAAATAATTCGAAAGTTAAAAATGTTTCCAAACTTTAAAAAACAGAAGAAGACCTTCTTTTTCCTAACAAGTGACCCGTTTCTTTTACTCAAATTTTCATATAGGTATATATTCTTGAATTTTTCGATAAGTTGTTTCTCTAACAAGGAGCCTAGATTTTATTCGTCGCCATTGGCCATTTTCTCCCTAAATCTAATAATGAAATACCCTGCTTTCAGAAGCGAAAAATTGTTTTATTGGCTTGTATGTTTCTCCCTCTGCTTTTTTATTTGCTATTGTTGTTGCGTGATTTTCAAGATAACCCTTATATATCTTTTATTTTATTTAAGTAAAAATTAAAAAAAATATGATAGATTTTATAAATCTACACATCGAAATGAATCTAACAAGATAATCCATGACTACATTTTACTTATAAAAAATTCAAAACTATCGGTCAAAAAGTTAGTTAGTTAGGGGCTTCATTTCCCAAAACAACAATGTAACAAATAAAAAAGAGAGGAGGGAGTAGTATATAATAATTGTGCCAAAAATTTAAACAATTGATTACATTATCTCATTTATACGTAATAATAACCATAAAGATTTTTCCTATTTTAAAAAAAGCAAACAGATAATAATTATAGTAAGGATTTTTCTAACCTATGTTACAAGGTATAAGCTGAGAATTTCAAGATTTCATTAAAAAACTATTATTTAGGTCCGGATGATGCCCCGACGTTTCTCTGTGCTATAATTTAGTAGTAGTTAAATAAGTCATCTTATACTCATTTTAAAAAGTCACCTCTCATTCATTATATGGATTTCAAAAGTTTTTCATTCATATATCATTAATTTTGATTAAATAAGAAATAATAGTATGGTGGAATGATGATTGAATCTCTTTCTTTCATACTTGAGGTTTTCAAATTTTCATGTTATTAATGTTTTTTTTTTACTATACGAGAAAGACATTGATAGAATGTTATTGGATGAGGGATGGTGACACGTGGCAAATATAGGTTAGAAAAATCCTTATAGTAAATACATAATTGAAAATATAAATGATCAAAAGTGCATCTTAAACACTGTTGAAGGTTGATTGTAAGGGAGAAAATTACACTTTATTTAGTAGACAGTAACTAGTTATTAGACCCGGGCTATGCCCCGGGTAAGAAAAACTTTCATTTATTAATATAATACTTTATGATAATAACACTAAATACAACTTAGTCTAGTGGTTAAAACTTTAGTATATGTACTTGAAGTCTAGGGATCAAACCCCATACTATGCAATTTCTTAATTTTTTTTATTGTACATAAATTACATGAACTAAAACTCCCTAGGGAGAGCGCCACGTGGCACAGTTTCTTGTTTTCGCACGGCTTTTAATATATTTTTATAGATGTATAAACGATTGTATGGATTTTACTATACACATACTAATTTAATAGTAATCAAATCGATCGTCGGCAGCTTAATTAGTACGATGTTGAGTTGTAACTTTGTCCAGCATTCAATCCTTCCTAGCCATCTTTGTTATTGCTTAGTCCTATTATGTAATGGAGGGAACAGCAAGAACCATCAGAGTGATTAGAGAGAAGAACATCTAATTTAATTGGTGTTTAAAGCCAACATGTTCTCTAAACTACATGTGCAATTGTGCATTCATGTCTAAGGGACCTCACTGGCCGGTGATTGATTATCCAAATTTTAAGTTTATGTAAAGTGGATACTATATGTGTGTTAAATTAACGTATAGCAAGCTTTTATATTAATCATGTTATTGCGCTCAAATCACCAAAAAAAGTAAATGGAAACAATAAAAAATATTGAGACATAAGATACTTATCCAATTCTTAATGTAATACCACATCATTGATCTTATGAGTTAGTAACTTCATATACTTCTTGATCCATAAAATATAATCTCCCCATTTTTAAAAGATCTACTTGTTTTTCCATTTTTTAACGATCTACTTATTATGTTTATTTTTCATTGGACAAAAAGATATGCAATTATTTAATCATCATTGACGCACCCTCTTTCTTTCATGCTCTCTATCTCTCTTAAAATATAATAAACATGCACTCTCAATCCTCATACAAAAATAAAGAAACCAAGCAAATTCACTTTTTACACTCTCTTCAATTTGCTTTAAAGAGTACATCTAAAATAAGCGAGTTTATCTTTAAAAACGGAGGATGTAACTTATAATGTTGCATTATTTGCACCCAATAAGTAGTAGAAGGTAGCGTTTAATCCTTTTTTTTATATTATAAGGTTGACTTAATTTTAATCATTAAACTTTACGTATATAATTTGTAAAAATACTCATTTGGAAGCATATAGCAAGACAGCAATCTGTACAAATTAAAAGAGCAATGATAAGAACATTATACTAATGTGGAAGCATATAGCAAGACAATAATATGAACAAATTAAAAGAGCAATAATAAGAACATTGACAAATACAAATTTTAGTGTGAAAATCTCTCACAAATTAATAGTGTAAAAACCACCAAAGGTTCACAAATCCTTCAAGAATATTAGTATTCAAGTTTATAAAAACCATGCGAATTACAATCTCTATCAAAAATTCTATCTTGAATCTAAGAGTATATCTGTATATGTGATCTCTCCTGCTTTCGATGTGCTTCCATGCATGGTACCAAAACGTCAAGAGCCGATCCCCTTTTATATGAGAACGTATTGTGTCGGACTCGTCCGACCATAATCTTGGTCGGACGACTTTCAGGTGGTTCCAATTTTTTTTTCAGTTAGTCTTAATTTTCTTTCAGGTAGTCTTCATTATTTTTCATGAGGTAGTCTTCATTTTGTTTTCAGTTAGTCTTCTTTGTTTTTCAGTTGGTTTTTGTGCTTCAGTTAGACTTACTTGGGTTTCAGTTGGTCTTTATTCTTTTTCAGGTAGTCTTCATTTTTTTTCAGGTAGTCTTCATTTTGTTTCAGTTAGTCTTTTTTTTTCAGTTAGTCTTCTTTGTTTTCAGTTGGTTTTTGTGCTTCAGTTAGACTTACTTGGGTTTCAGTTAGTCTTTATTCTTTTTCAGGTAGTCTTCATTTTTTTTTCAGGTAGTCTTCATTTTGTTTCAGTTAGTCCAACTGAAAGAAAACAAAGTCCAACTGAAAGAACACAAAGTCCAACTGAAAGAAAACAAAGTCCAACTGAAAGAAAATAAAGTCCAACTGAAAAGAAACAAAACACTAACCTCTGCTTTCTCCACTATTTCACCTCTTCCCCACTTCCACTTTCCTCTCTCTCCTCCTTCACGAGGTTAGCAATGTTGGTAGCGATGGCATCATCCACAATTTTTGGAATGTGGAAGAAGAGAGATTGGTACTTTCTAGTCCAGATTCATCAGGAGTACTTTCGTTTGTTGATGATGTCGGATTCTTCGTAGTAGTATTTGTGATTTTTAATCCACAATTCTGTACTTTCTAGTCGAAATAAAGGATATTAATTAAAGAATCCCTGATGAATCTGAGGGATTGTGACCAAGTTGAAAAAAGGAAGGAAATTGCAGAACTAATTTCTACTTCTGCACGCAATTTAAAGATAAACCAGAATAAGTTTGAGATAATTTTCATTCTGCAAATTGAAATTGCTGCCATAACAATGGCAATTGGTGGTGTTATATCTAATCGAAGCTTTGCTTCTTTTCTCTCTCCTGGTAATTTTGCGAATTCTATGCTTTAAATTTGTTTCTTTTAATGAAATTTCAGTGTGAGAGAACCAAAGAGCGTGAAGGACGCATTGGGTTGGGCTCGTCTGACCATAACTTATGGTCAGACGGTCTGACCCAATACTTTCACCTTTTATATAGTACAACAATTATACCCCTTTTCCAAGTATCAAATAATATTCTATTCTTAGAATGCTCTCTCCATTTTTTGAAGGATCTTATTATCTACTTTAGCAACGATAACCAAGTTAAGAAACAGCAAAAATTATTAAAAGTAATGGTCTAATCTATACAAATATATTAAAAGGCGTGCGAAAATAAAAAACTGTGCCACATGGCTCTCTCTCTAAGGAGTTTTAGTTCAAATCAAATGCAATAATTTCCTTCTTTCGATTTTTGGTATGATTTTTACTCCTAAAATTAGCACAATATCATTAAAAAACTAAGACACATATTATATTACCCAAATCAAATTAATTACAAACATAATCACAATTAATCAACTTAAACATATCCTCTCCCTTTCTTCAATACCACCTTCACTCCACCACTCACCACCATTTCTCTCTCCTCAAGCTCCCATCTCCATGACTCCATCCTCCTGCTGTCTCTCTCCTCCATCTTCCATCAACATTGTTCTCTCCTCCACCACAACCACCACCACCACCACCACCATCATCACCAATCTCGTCGGCGTCCCCCACCAGCATCATCATCACTTTCGATCTTCGATCTCCTCCACCCACCAGCATCATCATCACCTTCGATATCCGATCTCCTCCATCCACCACCATCATCATCACTTTCGATCTTCGATCTCCTCCACCATCAACCCAAATCCACCGAAAACCTCCATCGATCTCCTTTCTCTCACCACACAACCACCCTACCACCTTCGATTTCCTTTCTCGTCATTCTCTCACCTCCATCTTCTTTCGTTCTATCTCTCTTGCTGCATCTCTTTCTCTTTCTTCGATTTGTTTCTCTCACCTTCAAGTTGTTATGGAGGTGGAATGGATTTTGACGGTGGGTGGTGGTGGGGGCAGTAGGAAGGTGTTTTAATGGTGGAAACGAGTTTTGATGGTGTTTTGGTTGTGGTGGGTGATGGTGTAGGCAGTAGGAACTAGGAACGCCTTTGGTTCATTTTGGATTCGAATTTCAGGGGTACGAGGAAGGTGTTTTGATGGTGGTGGTGGTGTTTCAGTGGTGTTGGTGGTGGTGGTGGTGGTGGCGTATCGATGGTGTTGGTGGCGGTGGCATTTCGATGGTGTGTGGTGCCTCGGTGGTGGTGGTGGTGGTGGCGGGCAGTATGTGGTGGCAGCATTAGGTGGTGGTGGTACTTGGTGGTGGTTAAATACACTAAACACTTGCCCTCACTTTTGTTAATTAACCCTTAACAAATTTTGCCTAGGAGACCGTGCAACTTGAATTGTTGCATTTAATTTGATACGGAGGAAGTATGCAACTTCTCATCCATGTTAGAGCAATGGAGAAATGGAATAGGGACCAAATACATTTTCTAGGCACATATTTAAACATTTTGTTAATAGTAGTTTGTAAAGACACGGGATAGCGTCATGGTGAAGACATTTAATGCAATTACTTGGCTCGCCAATTTGGTCTTACTGTAATTCTCAGTTTTTTGAATTAAAAAATTGGGTAATGTTATATGTAGCCCTTAGGGTTATGGATAAGCATTAAATATATTTCTTAAAATAGAAACAGTTTAAAAATTCAAGACAAAATTACACATCATTTGAGGTAATAAATGTTTGATTCAACTTTTTATTTCCATTTTTAGATTTTTATATGTAGCCCTAAGGGCTATGTATATCATTTTCCTAAAAAATTATATGATATACTTTCTCCGTTTTTTTAAATGATTCCTTTTGACTTTTCACACTATTCACATATGTAATTTTGACTATTTTTTGTGATTTTTACTTTAAAAAAAATATAACCATGTGTATGGGTGTATAAGTGGACCGTAAAAAGTCCAGAGTCCAATCCAATCCAGTCAAAACTTGTCGGACAGGACTGGACTGGACTGAAAAAATGTTTGAATTAGACTCGGACGCAAATTCTCGTGTCTAAATATTTTCCGATTGAATTTGGACTCACCCGTTTGAATTCCAATAAGTCCAACTCAGTCCAAGAAGTATCATAACAATAAAATATATAGTATATACATATAATGTGTATTTTTTAAATAAAAAAAAAACTTTAACGTTTTTGTTGAAATTTTAGACTTTTTAACATTCCTGTTCTAAAATCTTTACTTAGCGCTAGAATTCACTTACGCTCCAAAAGTTCAAAATGAGTACTGAAAATTGAAAATGCATGCAAAAGTTACTTTAACCCTTTTCAACCCTTTTGTATTATGCAATTTGCATTTTATAATACTTTAAAGATGTATGTAACTTACTTTTTTTAATGGATGTAATGAGTCGAATTTTACAAATTTCAATGATTCAATCATGAGAAAACATTATGAACCTAAATCAACAAAAATATTATATAATAATCGGCAGGCTGAAGAAAAAAGTTTCGGACTAGACTGGACTGTACTCAAAAAAGTTTGGGTCGAATTTGGACTGAATTTCTCGAGTCCAAAAAACTTTGGATTGGATTTGGATTTGGCAAAATCCAATATAGCCCAGTCCACTTACACCACTAGTCATGTGGGATTAGTTTCGTCTCAATGTATATTTTTCATATATCAAATATTTGTAGTTTTTGCTTATTGATAATTAAAGATATAAATGCTGAAAATAGTGCATTGACAAGTGTGCCCAGAAGAAACGGGTCAACTAAAAAAACGAGGAATTATGTCCTATAATGGATTTAAAATAGTCAAACTTATTAGAAACATGATGGTTTTACTGACAACTAAAACGTGAAAATCACTTTTTCTGATTTTTAGTTTTTTTTTTAAGAAAACTAAAAATTAAAAACAAAAAAATAATGAACTAGCCCTAGATATATATTGTGACCAAGAAACTCATGCATGTTCCTACTCACAATTCAAATCTTAGGATCAACAATTGAAATATGGCAAAATGATCCAGATCGTGTGTAGAATCAGACTATTAGTAGGATTGGTATATGATCGTCAAGATTGCACATATTCGATTAGAATCATACAGGATCGAAACAAATTAACAAAATTCGCTCAGATTAGTATGATCCTACAATATAATTCTAAAAAGATACTTAATATTTGCTAAAAAGTCAATTCTTTTTAGAAAAAGATACAAGCCTAAAATAAAACCATCCAAAATGGATGAACGTAAACCTCAACCTTTTATTTTGCAATTTAAATATATTTAATATTCAATTAATTAGTTTGAAATAATGATACTTTAGAACATAAATAAACTCTCCTTCGCTATTTATTGGTAATAATAAAGCATTAGGGATGTCCATCATGTTAAAATCAATATGGCTACATTAAAATATTTGTTGAAATTTTAGTTCTAAATCTGTAAATCATGTA
This sequence comes from Beta vulgaris subsp. vulgaris, assembly GCF_026745355.1. NCBI lineage: Eukaryota > Viridiplantae > Streptophyta > Magnoliopsida > Caryophyllales > Amaranthaceae > Beta > Beta vulgaris. Next base: position 55,282,122 of record NC_079206.1, read on the forward strand.
TGTTTTTATTTTACATAAATGGGATTCTAGAATACTTCAAAAAAAAATTTCTTGAATTGTGATTTTAACTACTTGCTTATTAGGGTGCCATAGACATGAAGATACTTAAGTTCAATAAATTTTCAATGAAAAACCATCGAATGTTATAAATTTATGTGTAAAATATAAATTCTGTAGAGTCTTACGATCCTATATCTGATTCTAGCGATTTAATCCTACTTTTTTCATCGATCCAAAGTAGATCCGACATGTCTACAACAAATTATGATAGTGCTTTATTTATACCCCTCAGTTATTTAAGGATATTCTTACTTTCCGTTTTAAGTACATTTTTTAAATCTTCATATTTCTAATTTATCCTTTATTTTATATGGTAATGTTTGGTTCCCTTTTCTCACAACTATATTTTCTCTTCTATTTAAATAAATACAAATTTTTGGAAAAGACAGCCTCACATTAGTCTTAACGTGAGACCTGCCAAAGTCTAAAAGATATATGTTTGTAAAAAAGGATCGCGTCTCACAAATTCTCACGGTAATATTTTTGGCAAATTAGATAATATTTTTGGCGAATTAGTTAAGTATTTTAGCACAATAGTTTAGAGTTGGTAATCTATATGTAGACTTAAATTAATTTTTAGTTAACATATCAGTACATTAGTTAGTGTTGTTCTATAGTTAGTTAAGATCTATTGAGCATTATTTAGTTTCCAATAAATACAATAAAAAAATAACTTTTTTTATAAATCTAAAATGTCAAATACAAAAGAGCACCTGTAAAAAGAACTTAAAACAACCTATCATTTCGAGTAATTGTGCCAATTTCAATTTGGTTCTTTGAAATTTGTTTTTTTAGTCTTCTTCCTTGCACGTCTTCCCTTTGTTTTTGCACAATCTGGGTCTAAAATAACCAATGTAGTTGTACTTGATGAGCATTGTTCTTCTACAATTGGTTTTGTAGTTAAGACTTTGTTTATACTTACAGCAGTATTTTCGTAGACTTCTTGCAATACCTTTCTTGCATGTTCATTATCTTAACTTTTAAGAATGAGATTGTATTGTAGAACTTTCTTGCGGTTCATAGCGCCGTGAGTTACGTTGTTTGTAACTTCTCGTTAGATTTCTCTTTTCCATACTTCGCTCTTTGCATATCTAGTCCATCACATGTACTTATGTGGTATCGTTGTGACTGAACGCGTATGATTGTATGCATGTGCATGATTCTCAAGGCATATATAAAAACATAAAAATCTTGGCAGCATAACTTTTCCATTATGTAATTTAACTATTACGAATAAATTAATAACTAGGTAGTAGTTATATTTTTAATATAAAAGTTAAAATTTTTAATTGCAAAAGTTAAGCTTTCGGTACCAAAAGTGATCTAACATGTTTATTCAAAGTTTTTCCAAGTGTAACTTATCGTCTGATCATGGGCAGTATATATTACCCTTTTTGATGAATCTGTGTTAAACTCTTCTTTCATTTCAAACATGATAGACATCTTGTTAGGTGAAACAACAACAAAGTAAGTGTTTGTGGACATTGCCATTGCAAACTCATGCTCAAATATTTTATTTACATTCAAATTAAACAACGAATTCAGTTGTAGGGAATGAATGGAGGAGGAAAACAATGCAGGTTTTAGCGCTTACTCATCCATAAGCAATTTAAGACTAGCATAACTAAAGGATCAAATCGATTACTAATTACGTTGTTGGTTTGATGCAAGCGTCTAATGTCAACATGACATCAGTTGGTCTCACGTTAACACTAACGTGAGACCGTCTCTTCAAAAAGGAACTATTGAATAAGTTAAATAAAAAGACCCACTTGCACACTCTCTCTTTCCTTATCTTAGTTTTTGTTGCTACTGTAATTAGGAAGGTTTAAAAATGGAGGGAGCATTAAAATACAACTGGGTTTTAAAACATAAAATTTTGACATCTTGTGCCAACTATTTGTATGAGATGATAAAGATGGCCTCGTCACTATTTATTTTACACGATCCGTTGTTGACGTGGTGGATTCATTTACCAAACCATCACTAGTGGAAAAATATGCAAGGATTGCGGTCAAAACAACCCTAAGGGTTGCGTTTTTGGCCAACATCCCTTGTTGTAGCAGCCCTTCAGCCAAAAATAAAGGTTGCGGTTTAGGGAGAAAAATCGTGGCCCTTAACTTTTAGAAGGGTTGCGGTTTAATAAAAAACGCAACCCTTCATTATCAAAAGAGCTGCGTTTTTTCATATATCGCAGCCCTACAAATATAGAAGGGATGCAATTTATGCCCAAAACCGTAGCCTTTAAAAAAAAAAAAAAAATTATACCCACAGGCCACAACACACCCTTCTGCCCCCAGGCCAGCACTCCCAGCCCACACCCACCTCCCCCACACTCCTACCTCCCACTTACCCACCTGCCATACCCCTACCCACCCCCCCCCCCCACCTGACCATCTACACAGCCTCTACCCACCTCCCCACACCCCTGCCCACCTGCCACACCCTACCCCACCCCTGCCCACACACCTGCCCACCTGCCACACCCCTACCGACCCACCTAACCACCTGCACAGCCTCTGCCCACCTCCCCACACCCATGCCCACCTGCCACACCCCACCCCACCCCTGCCCACCCACCTGCCTACCTGCCAAACCCCTGACCATCCACTTCCCCACCCTCTGCACACCTTCTGCCCACCTCCCCACCCACCTCCCACCTCCCCACACCCCTGCCCACCCACCTGCCCCCTCCCCCTGCCGAACACCTCCCTTTATAAAAAATAAAATAATCGAAATAATGCAATAAAAAAACAAATTGTGAATAACTTAAAAAATATATTGAAATAATGTATAAAGTGTACATAGAATTGGTAAAGTGTACATATTATTAGGAAAATAATATCACAAAATCCTACTAAAATGTTCATAAGCAATCATCACAAAGTTAAGTCGCCAAACTATCCCGAACTTCATTTAATTCCTCCATGGTGAAGCGCTTCAAACTTCTATTCATATAAAACCTTGCAAAACAACCAAGGAATAAAACACATACTATAATAATTCAATCATTTACCGTAGTTAATAATTCTAAAAATTACATATACCTTCCCGAAATTCAACCAACAATAAGTTGAAGGTTAAAAATCTACATACTAGTTATATTATATCTTATATCGTCATATTCAACAAAAAAATTGGAGTTATATGACTCAAACTCTAATACGTGGACGCGAAAAGGCTTAAATAGGCCTAAAATCACATATACGTTCCCGAAATTCGATCTACAACTAATGCAAGCCTAAAAATATACACAATAGTTATATTATGCCTCATATTATCATGTTCAAAAATAATTTGGGGTTAAATGACTTGAGAAATACAATTGGACGGTAAAAGGCCGAAATATGCCTAAAATCACATTTATTGTTCCAGAAACTCGACCAACAACTAATGCAAACCTAAATATCTACACAGTAGTTATATAATACCTCATATTATCATGTTCAAAGCGAATTTGGGATTAAATGACTAGAAAGCTACAAATTGGAGGGAAAAGGCCGAAATAGGCCTAAAAGCACATTGACGTTCCCGAAACGCGAGCAACAACTAATGCAAACCTATAAATCTACACACTAGTTACAAATGCAGAGAGTGAGGTCACATATCAAGGGAATGCCTATCTGGTAGTAGCGGCGGAGGTGGTGGGAACAGATAGAGGCCAATGGCGGAGAGATAGGTCACATGGCAATGGAATGGCCATTAGGTGGTAGCGGCAGTGGTCATAGAATTGTTACAAATGTGGGGGAGCACCAGATGGGCATTCCAGTGCCATGTGACCTCACTCGCCGCATTTGTAACAATTCCACAACCATCGCCACCCCCACTGCATTCCCCCTTTGCCATGTAGGGCTAAAAGCACATTTAATGTTCCCGAAATTCGATAAACTAATGCAAACCTAAAAATAATCTACTGGCTAGTCAAAAATGTAGAGAGTAAGGTCACATGGCATTGGAATGCCCATCTGGTAGTAACGACGGAGGTGGTGGGAACTGAGCCAATGTGGGGAGTCAGATCACGTGACAAGGCAATGCCCATTAGGTGGTAGCGGCGGTGGTCTTAGAAGTGTTATAAATGTGGATAGCACCAGATGGGAATTCCAATGCCATGTGACCTCACTCTCCACATTTTTAACACTTCCACAACCACAGCCACCCCACTTCATTCCCCCTTTTCCATGTACGCCTAAAAGAACATTTAACGTTCTCGAAATTCGACCAACTAATGCAAACTTAATAATAATATACTAGCTAGTTAAAAATGGAGTGAGTCAAGTCATATGACATTGGAATTCCCATTAGGTGGTAGCGACGGTGTTCAAAGAAGTGTTATAAATGTGTGGAGCACCAGATGCGCATTCCAATGCCATGTGACCTCACTCCCCGCATTTATAACACTTCCACAACCACCGCCACCCCAATGCACTCCCCCTTTGCCATATAGGCCTAAAAGCACATTTGACGTTCCTGAAATTCGACCAACAACAAGAATACGCCAAAATATCATCATATTAGTTACGACGTGGACAAATTAGACATACCTGAGTATATGTCTCATGATTTTTTGACCTTCAGCCGTTTCTTAGGATCTTCAACAACATGTATCCCTTCCGTGTGATCTACACGCATATAGTTCTCCGACATATTCACATCATCTTCTATTTTATACGTAAAAGTTGGGATGTCCTCAAATGCATCATACTCTTCCTCATCATCAATATCACCAATGCTGAGGATACTCCTTTTGCTAGGTACAACAATTGACCACTTATTATCAGTAGGATCAGTTACATAAAACACTTGTTTAACTTGTGAGGCAAGTACAAAATGGCTCCTGAGTTTCACGTAGACGACCAAGGTCCACAAGAGTGAATCCGCAAAGATCATCCTTTTTTACGCAATGTAGATTATCGTCAACCCACTTGCTTTCAATACTTCAATCAATTTTCTATTCCTAATCACAATGCATTCCTGGTTCCACGATTGCTCCGCCCAAGGATCGTTGTGCTCTTCAATCTAAACCGCATAGGTATAATTTTGAGGATCCTTTAATAAATTCTCTATTTTTATATTGAAGTTGCTAACAATTTATTTCATGATCTAGATCTTTAAGTAATAATCGTTCTATTTTACATCCTAACCCCTTTTCAATGTTATTATTTTATATCATTATTATTCATGCCTTTGTATATCATATGTCTGCCTGATCATTATATGCATATTATGTGATTGTCCTGCTTTATTGTCTTTATCACCCACATGTTATTTTTGCTAATTAAAGACCTAAAAAACTGTTCTAACATTAATCAGATCAATTCGGACAACTTGTTAGGTTCCCTGTAATATTGATTGCCTAAATAACATATCACTAAAATTGGTCTTTTATGTGTTTCCAGAACCAATCTAGACTAATTATTTTTAGGGTGTTTAAAATATCATATGAAAATTCTTTGGCATAAGATCTGTAATGAATCGATATTTAGTAAAGGCCAGCAATGGGCAATATGGCTCCTGAATGTATTGTACCCTCACCCCCGAACTCAATTTTTGGTTCATTTTGACCATATATGGAATCTAGACGGGGAAATCTACATTGGATAAATTATCCCTACGGTTTTTCCAAGATCCAATTAGGTTTATGATTCTTCCCAAAAAGAATTATTGACGACTTCTTTCAAAACAATTTTCAGTAAAACCTTAACAATGGGGTAGTCAAATATAGTACACGCTCACACCGCGTAGGCAAAATAAAAACACGCCTATAGTGATGATACCAAGAAAGAGTCCCGACAAGCTGTTGAGGGTCCGAGTTGCATGTTCTTTCTTTGTGCTTGTTGGATCCGATGGGATCCCTTCACACTTTTTTCAAGGGGTTGTGATGTGCAAGTACCGTCCGCTAGATCCTTCTCCCTGATTTGCTTCATGATTGTAGACAACTTGGCATGTACCCTGCTCCATCTTATGCTGACTTGTTGCTGCGGATTATCTTCTTAGTCCTTTTCTTCCCAAGTGTCCTCCTTTCTACCTTGAGTTGAGTAAATTGGGCTTGGAGATGAGGCTTTGGTTGAATTTTGGTATGTTGACTAGAAGCTCATGAATACTTCATTCAATGCTCTAGTTGGATTGATTGACTATCCTCTCTGGGTTAGTCGTAGTGACTAACTGAGGTGGATTTATAGGAAATTAGTTCCATATGTTGAGGTTGTTCTGCTCATCCCGAGAGGTAGATCCCTCATCTTCCTAATGAGTTGATTCCACAATGGGTGCGGTATAACGACAGGATGGGAGCTCTTTGGCCCAAGGTGAGAAGCTCTTGTCTTTCTTCAATCAGGTGCCATATTGCTCTCGGTATGTGATTTTGAGATGTAGCATCCCCATAGGCGGCGCCAAACTGTTTCTGCCTAGAAACTGTTAAAGATGATTGTGGTGTTGAGAGTCCTGAAATCCCGATAAAGTCTTAAGTGTCGAGGAAGAGGTCTTTGACAATCTTGCAAAATTCAATGATAAACTGGCCCTCGGGTGTTCCCGGAAAAGCCCTCTGACGCTCAAGTCATGTGAGATTGAGGTGTTGAGAGAAAATGAGTACATGTAGAGAGAGATTCTCTAGTTTTTGTAGGTCAGAATTGAATATTTTTGACTGGTGAGATAACCCCTATTTATAGAGGATGAGACCTCCAGTAAATGAGAGCATTTTAGTCAGCTTCAGCTAGTGGAGGATTATATTCCCTTGAGGTAGGGATATTTTAGTAATTTTACCGTAGATGGGCCAGTCGAGGGAATGGGCCCAAACATATATCTTTATCGAAACCCTATTCATGACACAATTAGTGCTAAAAAGAACATCGTTTGTTAAAAAAAATTGCTCATATAACATAGGGTTATATATATGAAAATTTTAAAGAGAAGCGTGGTGCATGAATGTTTTTACATACTTCAGTATACCGTCTCCGAAATAGTTAAGTCTAATAAAGTTTTACAAATTAGAGGTTAGCTTAAAAGGTGAAAATATGCATGACATTTTTTTTGAAATAACATTAAAACACAAGGTTATATAATATGATAACCCTTTAATTCATTTATTGGCATGTAAAAAGCCCAATTACAAACCAACCTCAAGAAAAACGACCAGGAATTTGTTAACATCAGTATATTTGATTTGATTTGTAATTTCGAACGTAGTGAATATACAATATTAAAGGGAAGACTTTAAGAATAAAATACTTCCAAATTAGGACATGAACTTCATTTATCCCTTCATGCATGCTCAATCCAAAACAACATTGGATATCAACTAATCATAGTTGGTAAAGTTATGTGGACATGATATCTATAACGTTATAATTTGATATCAGATCCCGTTTGGCATCTACATTGGCACTCTTGTAGCTCATTATATAAGAAAGGCTCTCCAAATTTAATCAAACAAGCTAGATCAATCTTTATTTATATAATTATATTACTTTTTAATGCGTTTTATCGAATTTTTACCTCTTTCACGTCTGTAGTTTAGTACATATGCATAAAAAAGCTAATTGAGTCAGTGAATTGTCTCACTATATTACTGAGGTATAATGTGGAAGGTTGGATATAAGGACGTGCTTACTGCTTAGTAACATGGCAAAGTTGCTGCATTTGCTACAGAGAAAAGAACCGATACTTCACTTAGGAGTAAAGGTTGTATGTAAGGTGGTTACGTTCGTAAGCCAAAAGATGCTCCTTTAGAATCACTTGTTATTATTAGGACTCCTTCCAAGTAAAGATTGGTACACCCCCAATTTGCTTTCCCCAAATTATTTTTTTACACACACAAGATACGCACCGTACCCCTTCTACTTTGCCCTTTCTTTATTCAAAAATATAAATATTATAAAAATGCATGCTCTCTTGCTGAGGCACTCAAAGCTCACTTCCTAGTACAAGTACTGTCACCTTCCATTTTCTGACCCTAGAACCACCTTTTTAAATTTTTTTTGTTACTGATATTTAATTAGGTGCATATATATTGATTATTATCTATGTTATCATTAAGACTTGTAATTGACACCCTAACATAGAAGTATGGGGTAAAGTAACTTTTTTTGTCAATTTCTTTTATAATAAAGGTAGGTATTCATTAGGAAATTAGAGCAGACTTTTTGTAAGACTAAATCCTAATTGATCTAAGTTAATAGTATTAGGCGTCTTCATCTCGAATAATCTGACTCGATACGAAATTTTAGATCGAAGAAAATATGACCCAAATCCGATCCGAAATATTTTGGATATCCGAATTTCGGATCGGTTATCCGATCCGTTTTTCCTTAACAATAGCTACTTTTCCGTTTCTTAAAACTTACAAATTGAAAATTCTAAACAAAATTATTGAAAAAAAAATACAAATTACAAATTCAACTACTCATATACTCTAAAGTTTCGAATTCAACTACAAAATAATTTTTTAAAAAACTTACAAATTCAAAACATATACAAACAACTACTCACGAGACTAATATGGCCAGGTTGGTCGCACTTGAATCATCTGAAAGCTGCATAGCCCATTTGTTGTTAGTTGATAAAAAATATTAGTTGGATATACGATTTTGGAGAGAGAAAGACGAGGAAAGATGAAACTCCCCTCATTTGATCGTCGGTGAGGTGGTGACCGATGTGACCAAATGGTATACATGGTGGTGCGAATTGCGAAAAGTTGAAGACTCCAAGAGGAAGGGTTCAAAGTTGCGAACAACTTGATCGGAGAAGAGCAGCGGCCAACGAGGGCTAAGGAGTGGGGAGTGTCGGAGTGGAGTTGGTCAGCTGAGGAAGGCATACCAAAGTTCTTCTGGTAGTTTGTTTCGGCTGTGGTTGAAAAATTAAAATTTGAACTTGGTAAAGAAATGATGGTTTTGTTTGCCCTAGGTAAGCAAAGTTCCAAAATTTTCAAAAAAAAAAAAAAAAAACATTATTCACAAGATTTCGGATATCCAAATGGAACTTTTTCTCGATTTGATTTTTTTCTGAATTCGATACGAGAATTCCAAAATCCAAATATCGGATCGATCAAATAAATTTTAGATCGGATCGATTAGATCACGAATCGAATTAAACAGATCGAATATTTTGAACATCCTTGATTAATATAGTGATTCATGACTCAATTAACACTTTTTTTATACACAAGCACTAAACTACAGACCTGAACTAACGGAGTAAAAATCCAAAAAAACGTGCTAAAGAGTAATATAATTATATAAAAAAATATCACAATACAAAAATAAAGTTTAGTCCGACTTGTGTCGCGATTTAGGCCGTGAAACTATACCAAGTGTGAGAGTAGAGCACTAGAGCTTGATATTACTAAATGCATGGAGAAATTGTTGAAGTGTGAGTTAGTTAAGTATATGGGTGTAGTGACTTTAGCCATGTGAAGACAGAAGCCTCTCCACCGGCTTTGAGCAAAAAGTGCATTATTTTGCTGACACGCATACCATACTCTAGAGAGTAGAAGAAAGAAAGAATACACACACATATATATGATATAATCTCTGATAATTAAAACAACTTTCCCTTTTTTCTATTTTTCAATTAATTAACTTCCAACTTTTCTTTGCTTGATTGGTTGGTTTAGACTTTAGGAGGCAGGTAATATGGATTAAAGTCAAATGATTAGTGGTCTGCATTAATAATAAAGCATACTTCTAAATCCTAATTAGCTTTACTCAACAATGGGATGACTTGGATGTCTTAGCTGTGGTAGTTGGACTAGATCTTTGCCCAAGTGTTACTCTGCTTCAACTACGTACATAGTAATGACCTGACCAGCAACCAAATATAGATCTTGCCTACTCTTTTTGCTTTGAATCGGAAAGGTCAGTGCATTACTCATTCGCAAGATTGTCTGTAGAGTGAATCTCATGTTTGTTTAGTTTGGTAAAAGTCTTAGAGGTGGTATTCAAGATTTATGATGCTCACGTTATTTGTGGATCTTTATAATACCCAAAAATAAAGATTGATCATATAAGCTTATGATGATACCTTCACTATATAACGGTTCTCCCGATTTTAATTTGCTCAAATTGAATAAGGACTGGTGTATTAACATCAGGGGCGGCTTTTAGCATGCTCAACATGTTCCATGGAACAGGGCCCCTTAATTGTGAGGGCCCCAAAATAGAGAAAGTTCAAGTAGTAAAAAGAAAAAGTTTATCTATTTATTTGGACTACTTTTTTTTTCCATATATGATTATATGAAGTATGGATGAGCTATTACATTATTGAATTCTTCAAATATGAGATCGCACAGGGTCTCTATATAGTTTGAGACGGGCCTGATTAACATGATCCCATTAGACCACCATTATATTTCATTAGAGCTTCTTCTTTTTTGGTAGATAAGTGGAATATTACACGACTCCTCCAAAGTATATAAGAAACTCATGTTGGAAGTTCAACAATTCTCAGAGAAAATTATCCATCAAAATAAGAGAGACGAAACCCTTTGTCCCACAGGGAAGAAAAATCAAGTATATGTCTTGTTTAATACAGTAGGAAACTGCCTTAGAACATCTTGTTTTGTAATGGGCAAAAAAGATTAGTAACTACCAAGCGTGCGCACTAGGCGGGCACGTGGCAAGTGGGCTTTATGGTCTACAGTCCTTTTTGCACCCCAGTCATATTCTTGCCTTGATTTCTTACACCTAATGGCTTAAGCCGCTGTTCCCATTTCCTCGCTGACCCATCATGCAAAAGGTACGCCGTTAGAGTGAGTGCGCTTTACTAATAGAATCAAAAGTAAAGGCTCTAAGCTCCGCTCCTTCGACTGATTGTTCGCATCGGATCTCAGGTTCTCTATTGCACTCCCTAAATAGGGTTCTTTTCACCTTTCCCTCACGGTACTTGTACGCTATCGGTCATTGAGGAATACTTAGGCTTAGAGGGTGGTCCCCCTTTCTCGCGTAAAAGCGATCAGAATTCGAACACGCCGCGTTTTACTGGGAAGGATCAAACTCTACATTTATTTTTAGCTTTTCTGTTTTTCCCTTGCCTTGCTGAGCATATAAATGGTTGTTTCCTTCATCAATTTAATGCACACACAAAAAAAAACACGAAACTCTCATCTCTCAAAATTTCCTCTTTGATATTGGGCAAATTCTGATCACTATTCGTTGTTTGTGAATGTACACGAACTGTGGAGCCGTGCTAATCCTAGAGGGTGATCGCGGTGTTTCTACTTGCATCGAGGTAGCGTGAAATCGTCTTTTAGGACTGTGGTCTTTTGACGTCGTGACAACTTTATTTGATTCGTCAAGTTTTGTAAGTTTATTTACTGCTTTACTACGACAACTCACACACAATAAAACAATTTTAGGCACTTGAAGATACTACATTAGCAAGTGCCTGGACCCATGCATGGGACGCCAGAACATTTGTGATACCGTGTAAATGTTCCATGCATGTTTTGTGCCTAAACCATATCATGCTTTATTTGTGTTGATGGGTCGTCGGTTTCGAGCTAGCTTGGCACTTTGCCATCTAATTTGAACTCACTTAGTTTCATGTTGTGTTGATAATAGGTCGGATCAATAAAGAGAAAGAGTTGAATCAGATCGAGGTCATTGCAGCTCAGTCAATAATAGGTCATGTCAAATTCAATCAATTTTAGATTTTCTCAAGTCAGGCGCGAGATCTTAATTAGTCCTTAATGTCAGTTCCATTATGAGTCATGACTTTATCGAATTGGGTGAAGTTCGGGTTCACACATCAGAGTATCAGGTCAATCAGTTGTAAGTTAGCATTAAGTTAAATATAGTTTGATTTGGATTACTATCACTTTTATTGTCCTGTCATAGTTGATTTGGTTGGTTTTGAAAGTCGCAAGTTAGATTTTGACATTTTTGATACTCCTTTTATCTTGTAATAATTGAAATAACTTTCACTTTCGTTAACGCACAACATAAATTTTATTATCTTAAGACTTTAATTTTCTATTGAAAAAATGGATAAAAAAAATTAGCACTCCATTTGACAGATGGACAATATAGGTTGTATTTTGTTTTCACCAAATCTAAGTAACTAACCACTAGCAGCTTTGGTGGCAACATTTGCAGAAGCTGTTGAAGATTTGTACGTATATAAATGGACAAAGGAAACAACTATAAATCCACCTTCTCCCTTATAAATTTGGGCCTAATCATAAAGATGCATGTGTTTCCTTTGAATTTGTAATAATGGATCATGTATGAGTGACCTATCCTCTCACCAAAAATGATTTAGAAGGAAAGTAAACTCAATTTACTCAATTTCTAGAATAATTAAATTTTGCGTGTTAGGGAACATTTTAATACTACAAATATTATATTATGCATGGGACCATAGTGTTTTTGGATAGATGAGGGTGGTGCTCTGGGTGAGGGATGAGCGCACAAGGGCACTAACTAGCCATATTATGCTATCTTTGTAGTGTATACTCTATAGGCAGCATATTCATGCACTTATTATTGTTTAAGGACATAGTTGCTTGGTTTAACTTAAATAACTAAGCAGGATATTATTTGAACTGTTGCATTCTTTGTCTACAGTCCATGTGAGCATCCATGAAGAAAAGTATGTGCAGCTTCCAATTTATACAATCTGGTCCTACTACTTTGGCAAGGGTTACATTTTCTTAACTACAAGCAACTTAAAGTAAGATTTTGCCAGTATCAAACCCACGGGCTAATACTTTTGTGAGCAACTAAATTTCGCCAAATTTTACTTAAAATCAACCTAATTTTATTTTTTAAGAGTATATGAAAATTGTGTTATTCTCTTCGTTCTTATTACACCTCTCATCAATCTCAACAAATTTTGGCGTTCAGGTCAACTGCTTGATGGCTAATTAATAAAAAAATAACATTTGTTAGTTAATGAGGATATATGGCGGCTTTGATACAAACATTAGGTGTAACACTGTGCGATTTCAAAATGCAAGAGTACCTCATGTATTTTATTAAAACGGTCAGCGCTACCACATAATAAATAAGGATCTAATGATTTATACTCTCATTTATAAAAAAATAAATATAAGATAAAAAGGGCATTTTCCTTTATATGTGTTTTAATTTTAATTGGATCGGAACATCTGAATAATTATCTTAATATACCATATTGGCTCACATGTATTTGAACATTTTTCCTTGGGTTATGTGGCTAATTAAGGCTTAAGCATATATTATGAATATTAGAGAGTATATGACGTAGGATGGTTGGCAGATAAGTTCGATAAAGAAGCGCAACGAAAAACCTGAAAAGATTTGCGCTAATTGGGCCGACGGAGTCCGGTTGCTTATTGTGATACCTTTTCGGAAGCGAAACGGCCCAGCGAGTCAAACCCACGGCTACGCCGTAACGTATAGGCTTTTTAAGCCATCCGAGTTTGTTTAAGGCCCGAAATAGGCATTTTAATTATTTCCGAATTTTGTTATTTCCTTAATTACGTATTAGGGTTTTATTTGTTTTACGTATTTAAACATTATTAGGTCAATGTTTGGAGGTAGTTTTTGACTTTTAATAATATCACAGAGTTTATACTCTTTTCTGGTGGATTTCGGAGTTTTACAGATTTATTGCTTGTAAATCTGTGTGTTCTTGATTCGAGATTAGCGCTTGTTTTTCTCCATTAATTCCGACTGCGTCAAGTGGTATCAGAGCAGGCCTTCTCCTGTCTCTTTTCGTAGCTTGAAGACCATGGGAGAACCAGTGACTAGGGCAGAACTTGAAGGGGTTACCGCGGCTTTTACCACGGCCCTTACTGCACTGAGCGAACAGATGACTGCGTTGACTACGCAGATGAACAACATGCAAAACAATACCAATCGAGGAGGAGACAGGAGGGGAGAACAAAATCGAACTCCACGAGGAAGAGGCAAACGACCTGTCGTGGCAGATAGTTCGAGTTCTGAGGAAGAAGAAGCTTTTAAAGAGGAACATAGCGAGGAAGGTAACAATTCTTTTAAACATGATTATAGAGTAAAAGCAGATATTCCGTTGTTTTATGGAAATATGGGAGTGGAGGAATTTCTGGATTGGCAGATTGATGTCGATAGATTCTTCGAGGTTATGGAGGTTCCTGAAAATAAACATGTTAAGATGGTGGCGGTTTGGTTGAAGAGTACTGCTGCTGTTTGGTGGGATAAGTTGGTTGCGCAAAGGCAAAGACAAAGGAAAGGGCCAGTTAAGACTTGGCGACTGCATGAAGCAATTGATGTTGGAGCGGTTTTTACCGGAGGATTACGAGCAGATTCTGTATAAGATGTATATAGAATGTGTTCAGGGAAAAAGGAGTGTGACAGAATATACGGTAGAGTTCCTGCGTTTTTCGGAGCGCAATGACTTAGGGGAATCTGAAAGTCAGAAGGTGGCTCGCTATGTTATATTAGTGGGTTGAAGACTTCCCTGCAAGAGAAGATGGGGTTACAAACTGTGTGGAGTGTGGCTGAAGCATCTAGTTTGGCATTAAAGGCGGAGCAAATAGAGAAATCCCCTAGAAATTTCTCTTCATTCAAAAGATACTCACCCCAGAGTAACTTTGATTTTAACAGTGAGAAGGAGAAGAGTGCAGTAACTAAGGAGTCTGGGTCTGCACCAAAAGTCGGTTCTAGTAGTGCACCACAAGGAAGGGCCCCTGTCCAGAAGCAGACTAATCCGTATGTGAAGCCTGGATACCTGTTATCGTTGTAACGGTAAGGGTCATAGGTCCAATGTTTGCCCAACTCGGAGAGTCACTGCTGTCTTAGAAGGAGAAGCAGATGGAGGGGAGTTTGAAGGAGAGAATGATGAGTATGCAGAGCGAAGTTTGCTGAGGAGGAGTCTGAGGATCGAGTTAATTTTGTGCTACAAAGGGTTCTGTTAGCTTCTAGAGAGGAGGGCCAGCGCAAGAACCTGTTTAAAACTCACTGTTCTATTCAGAACAAGGTCTGTAACCTGATTGTGGATAATGGTAGTACGGAAAATCTGGTGTCCCAGAAGCTAGTGGAGTACCTGAGGCTGCCCACAACACCACATGAGAAACTGTACGCCCTGGGCTGGGTCAGCAAGGGGTTTCAAGTTCGGGTGACTATGACTTGTAGAGTTCCCATCTCCATAGGGAAACACTACAAAGAAGAGGTAATGTGTGATGTGCTTGATCTGGATGTTTGTCATGTTTTACTAGGTAGGCCCTGGCAGTTTGATAATGATGTTACTTATCGGGAAGGGATAATGTGATGATGTTTACTTGGGGATCCCATAAAATTGCCATGGCTCCTGTTTTGAATTCTGATGATAAGGCAGTGGGAAAGAAAACCAGTTTCTTAGTAATGACTTATAATGATAAAGAACTTGATGATGCTGTAAAAGAAACTGAACATTTCTGTCCAATAGTAGTTAAAGGGTTGTTAGGTGCTGTAAAAGAAGAGAACCCTATTCCTGCTGAAGTTTCGGAGATATTAGAGGGTTTTAAGGAGTTGATTGCTGATGAGTTACCGAAAGAACTACCACCCATACATGACATACAACATCACATTGATCTGATTCCGGGTTGCAGCCTACCCAACCTTCCCCATTATCGGATGAGTCCCAAAGAAAATGAGATTTTGAGGGAGCATATTGAGGATTTGTTGCAAAAGGGGTTCATTCGGGAGAGTATGAGTCCGTGTGCAGTTCCTGTTCTTTTGGTCCCCAAGAAAGGAAATCAGTGGCGAATGTGTGTTGATAGTAAGACCATCAATAAGATAACTATCAAGTATCGCTTCCCTATCCCTCGATTGGAAGATATGCTTGATGAGTTGGCAGGATCTAAGGTGTTTTCGAAGATAGATCTGCGAAGTGGGTACCATCAGATTCGTATTCGGCATGGAGATGAGTGGAAGACAGCTTTTAAGAGCAAGGAGGGGTTGTATGAGTGGTTGGTAATGCTCTTTGGTTTATCAAACGCGCCTAGCACTTTCATGCGCCTGATATACCAAGTCCTTATTCATCCTTTTACTGGTTCTTTTGTTATTGTTTACTTTGATGACATTCTGATCTACAGCAAGGACAAGAAGGATCACCTGGAGCATGTGGCTCAGGTGCTGCAGGTTTTGCAAGAGAATAAGTTGTACATTAATCTGAAGAAGCGCACTTTCTGTACCAGCAAATTACTTTTCTTAGGGTTTGTTGTGGGTGCCGAGGGAATTCAGGTGGATGAAGAGAAGGTGAGCGCAATCCGAGATTGGCCCACACCCACCTCAGTGACTGAAGTTCGCAGTTTTCATGGCCTAGCTACTTTCTACAGGAGATTCATCAGGGATTTCAGTTTCATAACCTCCTCGATAATTGAGTGTCTGAAGAAAGGAAAGTTCTAGTGGGGAGATGAGCAGGAGAGGAGTTTCTCTTTGATTAAGGCGAAACTATGTAGTGCCCCGGTCCTAGCACTTCCTGATTTTGATAAAGTGTTTCAAGTTGAATGTGATGCCAGTGGAGTCGGTATTGGAGCAGTTCTGTCTCAGGAGAAGAGGCCAATGGCCTATTTCAGTGAAAAATTGAGTGATGCTAGGCAGAAATGGAGTACATATGATCAGGAGTTCTATGCAGTGTTTAGGGCATTGCGTCAGTGGGAGCACTATCTGGTACAGAGGGAGTTCATTCTTTTTACGGACCATCAAGCACTAAAGTTCCTTCACAGCCAGAAGGTGATCAATAAAATGCATGCGCGGTGGGCGAGCTTTCTGCAGAAATTCTCTTTCATTATACAACATAAATCTGGTGTGCAAAATAAGGTGGCAGATGCATTAAGTAGGAGAGCTTCTTTACTCATCACGTTAGCTCAAGAGATCGTGGTTTTTGAATGCTTGAAGGAGTTGTATGAGGATGATGCAGACTTTAAGGAGTTATGGGCAAAGTGTAGCAAGGGGCAGTCTAGTGCAGACTTCCACATTCGAGAGGGGTACCTTTTTAGGGGTGATCAGTTGTGTATTCCTTGTTCATCCTTACGAGAGAAGTTGATCAGGGATCTGCATGGAGGTGGTCTTGGAGGGCATTTGGGGCGAGACAAGACTATTGCAAGTTTGGAAGAGAGGTTTTATTGGCCTCACTTGAGAAGGGATGCTGGAGTTGTAGTTCGTCGCTGTTATGTGTGTCAAGTCTCCAAAGATCAGTCTCAAAACATGGGTCTTTATATGCCTTTGCCTGTTCCTGATGATATTTGGCAAGACCTGGCCATGGATTTTGTGTTGGGATTGCCTCGTACTCAACGAGGGGTGGATTCTGTTTTTGTAGTGGTTGATCGATTTTCGAAGATGTCTCATTTCATTGCATGTAAGAAGACAGCTGATGCTTCGAATGTGGCTAAACTTTTTTTTCGGAAGGTGGTTAGGCTTCATGGTGTTCCTACCTCTATCACTTCGGATAGGGACAATAAGTTTCTTAGCCATTTTTGGATAACTCTATGGAGAATGTTTGGAACGGCGCTGAACAAGAGTTCCACAGCTCATCCACAAACAGATGGGCAGACTGAAGTCACTAACAGGACGTTGGGGAATATGATTCGGAGTGTCTGTGGAGATAAACCAAAGCAGTGGGATTTGGCGTTACCTCAGGTAGAATTTGCTTACAACAGTGATGTGCATTCGGCCATAGGGAGATCACCATTTTCCGTGCTCTACAGTTCTGTTCCTAGGCATGTGGTTGATCTGATTAAGCTTCCTAAGAGTCCGGGAGTTAGTGTGGCAACTGGGCATATGGCAGAGGAGATTGTCGCTGTCAAGGAGTCTGTGAAGGCTAAGTTGTATGCTGCTGGGCAGAAGAATAAGGCTGCTGCTGATAAACATAGGTGAGTAAAGGTTTTCAGCGTGGGTGATAAGGTGATGGTGTTTTTGCGTAAGGAGAGGTTCCCTGTTGGGACTTACAATTGAAGCCACGCAAGTATGGGCCATTCAAGGTGACGCACAAAATTAATGACAATGCATATGTGGTCGCTCTTCCGGATGATATGAACATTTCCAACACGTTCAATGTGGCTGATATTTATGAGTACCATGCTGATCAGGCTCTTTATGATACTACGAACTCGGGGTCGAGTTCTTTAGAGGTGGAGGAGACTGACGTAGGACAGTTGGCAGATAAGTTCGATAAAGAAGCGCGACGAAAAACCTGAAACGATTTGCGCTAATTGGGCCGACAGAGTCCGATTGCTTATTGTGATACCCTTTCGGAAGCGGAACGGCCCGACGAGTCAAACTCACGGCTATGATGTATAGGCTTTTTAAGCCATCCGAGTTCGTTTAAGGCCCGAAATAGGCATTTTAATTATTTTCGAATTTTGTTATTTCCTTAATTACGTATTAGGGTTTTGTTTTACGTATTTAAACATTATTAGGTCAATGTTTGGAGGCAGTTTTTGACTTTTAATAATATCACAGAGTTTATACTCTTTTCTGGTGGATTCTGGAGTTTTACAGATTTATCACTTGTAAATCTGTGTGTTCTTGATTCGAGATTAGCGCTTGCTTTTCTCCATTAATTCCGACTGCGTCAGTATATATGGATTATAACAAAATATGCGGTAAATTAACCAACATTAGATCTGATACTTCCTCCTTCTTTAATCTAGTCGCTTCTCTAAAAGCTTTAATTAAGTGAGTCACTTCTCCCTAAAAGTTATCACATAAAGGGAAGAAGGTGACTCACTTAAAAAACGAAGGAATTATATGATAAAAATGAATGAATAGTATGAGCCAAAAGATTAGCAAAGTATTTCTTAAAAATAGAGCATAACTCAAGTATATCCTATGTTTTTCCTTCTGTCTTCCGATCATTTTTTAGATTTTTATGTGCTTCTATAATTAGAACAAAAGTACTATATGAAGTTTCCGAGTATAAGATAAACTTTCTAGAGCTGATGAAAATTCTCAATGCACGCAAATTTTAATCCAAGTACAAGAAGCATCAACCAATGCGTAATGCCCTGTAGTACTTGGACTCTTGGAGCCGCAAAAGCAGATTTAAATACAAACTATTTGGGCTCAAAGCATATGAAGTTCATGTGCAGCAGTCTTGTGGCCAGTGGTTCACAATGAGGAAATGGGTCATTACCAAAAACAACGATAAATGGGTCCAATGTAGCGAGATATAATATTATGGTTTATGCTTTTTGATCCACTCTGTTTTGAAGAAAGTAATAAATGATTGCGATAATATGTGACTAATTTAGTGTTGCTGCTGGAGAAGAACTCCAAACTTTTCAAGGATACAAAATCTCATATAAAACCGTCTAACCATAAATTAGACATGGCAAATAGAGCCAAGTCAAATGTCCAAATTTCGACACCCGAAATTCACCCTAAAATATGGAATTTTTTCGACTCGACCCGAAAAAATGAAACTAAAATGACCTGACTTGCAATTTATCATCTATAAATCGTTGTATAAGAAATTTTGGGAAAAAAGCATAGTTAAACCAATTGTATAGTAATTACTTCCTCCGTTCTTTTTCTATTACAAGAATTATTTTTTTACACTATTCACCCACTACCCTTTTAGTATCTACTGTGATTTATACATAAGGAAAAATATAATCATGTGGGTTTTGTTAGACTTATCTCGATATATACTTTTAAAATAACAAATTTTTATGATTTTTTCTAAAAGTGAGTAATCAAAGACATTAATAGTTAAAGTTGTGTGTTGACAAGCGTGAAAACTCAATTGTTCCAATAGAAAAATCACGAAGAAAGTAATTCATATAAAATTATCAAAGAAAAGGAATAACGAGAATATCTTAATAAGGGTGCATTCTATTAAATTTATTTTAACTTACTTGAGCTTATCTTAACTTATGAGAGAGAATGCTAGAAAGAGAAAGAGAAAGAAAGAGGGGGAAAAGCCCCAATTGCAAACCCGAGAAACCCTAGAACCTTTGAAAAATCTTGTTAGTTATCTCAATTTGTTGCCAATCCCTGCAATTACTCTCTAATTGTACGTTGAGACTAGGAATGGCAACGGGTCGGACTTGGACCGGATTATGCATAATCCGACTCCGACCCTACAGAAAGTCGGAGTTTAAATCCGAGTCCGACTCCGACTCCGAGATCCGACTTTGAAAATCCGAATCCGACCCGACCTAAAATCCGAACATCCGACTCCGAGATCCGACCCGACTTAAAATCCGGACATCCGACTTAAAATCCGAACATCCGACTCCGAACCTGATCCGACTTATTTTTCTTCCAATTGTTTAATCATTTTTTCTGTGGGAAAAGCCTATATAATACAACTGGCTGAAAGTCGAAGTCAGATTATACATAAATAATACATTACATAAATAAGAAAAAAGGATTGATTGGCTCAAAGTCGGAGTCGGATTCGGATGTCGGATTATTTTATGAGATCCGACTCCGACCCTCCTCCGGCTCGGAGTCGGATTTTTTAAACGGAGTCGGAGTCGGATTACTTTTTTGTCGGAGTCAACTCGGATTTTTTCCTTCGGATCGGAGCGGACTAGGGTCGGATTCGGATTGGATTGCCATCCCTAGTTGAGACCCTTTTATCTCATCATTATCAATGTACAACTAAGTTTCTGTGTTGGCTTTGCTCTAGCCTAGTCTAGTTAAAGTTGGTAAAGTAGGTTTTACTAGCTGCAATAATTCGATCCTACGCTATGGGTGTAGGGTTAATTTTCAAATAAAGCTTTGATTCAAGTCTCTGAGAGAGAAATTACAGGCTGGTATCCGTAAATTGGTTTCGTCTTCCCAATTAAATTTCTATAATCTAGGGTTTTCTCTGAGTTTTGGGGCTTTTAATTGGGTGTTGCTTTTCCTTTATTAATTGAGTGGCTGAGAGCTCGAGTGTTGTCTGAGAGATTGAATGTGTTTGTCGTGGTGTCATTCATTATTAGTGAGATTTTCTCCCTAAATCTATTTGGTTCTTCGCGTGCTGTTAATCAAGTGTGCGCAGACTTTACTCATAATAATGAAATCCTAGCATTTTATGGTGATGGTAAGTATCAGTTTTAAAGTTGATTTGAAGATTGTTCGAAATTTTGCTTGTGTGATTTATTCTGGCTATTAAAGGGGTTGGAAGGTTGATTATTCATCTTCACTCCTCTCTGTCTGTTTGCTTTAGTTATTACTCATTTTCTTGTTATTTGTCTAAAAGTGTGAAACCCCTAAATTTGTCCTTATGTCTTTCAAAAATGTTGCTCTGTCTTCTGGTTCTCACCATAAAGAGGGGGTAAACCTTCCAGATGAAGGTAGTGAACCCAATGTGAGTGTTAACCCTGATGTTACTCCTGCTAATGCATCTCTTGCTGATTGTGTGCCTAATCCTCTTACTGGAGCTGCATTTCCAGAGGCTGTTGTAATTGATGAACTTTACGAAGTTCTAAGAGATGTTAAAGAATTATCTAAGTCTTGTCTGATAGGTAAGATGCTTGGTGAACCTTTGGATGTACTATAATTTCTCGCACTAAGGCTAAATGGAATATTTAAAAAGGTGAAATTGAGTTTTTAGAAATGGGAAATCATTAGATCCTGTTAAAATTTGCTAACCCTAATGACCTATTTTTGGTGTGGTCAGAGAGGCCTTAGCATGTCCAAGGTGAACTCTATGTGCTGAAAGTTTGGAAGCCTAACTTTGACCCTTTCCTAGAAGAGATCAAATGAGTTGATCTCTAGGTGCGTATTCTCATATTTCCTACTGAATTGTTAAATCATGAGTCTATGGCAAGCCTCTTTGCTGCTAATAATGTGGGTGTGTTGATTAAACTTGATGCTAATTCTTTGTTAAGAAACAAGATAAGATTTAATTAGCAAGAGCTTGTGTGCGTGTAGATATTACTGAATCATTGTTGGAATCTGCTGAATTAACTTATGCTGGTGGGTAAGTGTGTGGGTATAACATTCGGTATGAGGATTTCTCTACTGGATGCTCTTTTTGTGTCTCTGAGGAACATGTTATTAATTGATATATGTCCCTTGTTACATGCTCTTAAAAACGAAATTTCTATCTATCTCTTGAAAAGTTCGAAATAAAATAGTTTGGTTGAGATTCTATCTTTCACTTCTAGACAGGAAAAACTTGTCATCAGGGCTGAGGAAGCCAATGTGGTGCAAGCTAAGCCTAAGTCAGTTTCTATAGGCCCTTTTAAAAAGAAATTCCTGAATTAGAAATCTTGTCCCATGGTAAACTAAATGTTGGTTCTGGTAAGAAGAAAGATATTGGTATTGTGATCAAAGAAAACCCCCTTGTCCTTGTTGGTAAAGTTGTTGAGCATGTTTATGGAAAAGGCAAAGGGGAGGTTGTTCTTTATGCTGTTGCTCCAGATTGATGAGGTAAGTGACTCTGATGATGAAGCTGGTGTCAATGATGCTCCTATTCATTTCCCTTCTAACGCATGTTTTCAAGCTGCTATGCTTGCTTTCTCTCACACTGAGAAAAGTGAGGGTGTAAGGATGGCTCATGCTCCACCCAAGGACATGGAGACGGTGTTGTCTCTTGTTCCTTTACAAATTGTCTATCCCGACGACCTGTTTGGTACTCGTTAATAAATTGCGGTAATGAGAATGAATTTTCAGTGTAATGTTATTAGGTAAGTACCTTAAAATCTCCATGAGGAGGCATTTTTTCTCCATGGGCAAGCAATCTCACCCCTAAATTTGTGTTTTTGTCTCCAAGGGGAAGCAATTTTCATTACCACTCATTATTACCTACAAGGTGATATTGTATGGGAATAATGAAAATTCAAGAAGAAAACTAGACACTTTAGGATAAATTAGAATTACCATAGGAATGGACAATGATATTCTTCATAAATTTATACACAAATTCATTCCCACTACTACCATTTATAACCAACTACCAAACGGTCCGTGAGGAGTATATGCAAGGTAATTAGTTTGGCCCCTTATCTAATTTTGCTGACCATGCTTATGGTGATCTCTCTTTGTTTAAGTCCGTGTTGAAAATGCTACCATGATACATGATGATGACAAATATCTTGGTGAGTTTCATACTCAACCTGAGAATTCATTACGTTTAGTAGACTCAGAGAGCTCCATTGTTAGGCACATTGGTGTCATGGGTGTTGAGCAGAAATCCCTTATGGAACCCACTTCCCTTTCCAGTGCTTAAAAGAGAAGGAAGGAAAATGGTGAGGAGGATTCAACATCCTCACCTCTGAAGAGATCCGAGGTTTGATTCTCCTGTTAGAGGGGTGGTTTTTTGGATGCTTTTAATTATTTTAAATGTCTTTAGGCTTTTGGAATATCTGTGGATGCAAGAGTAAAAACACATTAGAAAAAGTAAAACTTTTTTGTAATGTAAATAGTTTGTCTATTGTAATGTTATGCGAAACCAAGTCTGTCCTCCTCCCCCTCCCCTCCCCTGCTTGTTTGAGGATGACTGGTTTCACATATTTTGAGTGCATCCCTACCCAAGGACTATCATGTGGCATCTGGTTATTGTGGAAAGACGATGTGTTTAATCCCTTTAATCTTCATATTTTAACTATAGCTTCTTGTTTAATCGTTTGTAAATTATCTCTTTTGAATTTTGAAAATTCACTTGTTATTTTGTTTATCTATGCTTCTGCTAATCCTATAGAAAAATTTAAATTTTGGGACGACGTGTCTAAGTATGTTAACAGCATTAGTGATCCTTTCATAATAATGGGTGATTTTAATGAGTTAAGTTCCAAGGAAGATAAAATGGGAAAGGCTCCTTTTAAATTTTCGAGGATAACTCGTTTCGATAATGTTATTTCTTCCACCAATTGTTTAGAACTTGAATTCTTTGCCCAACCTTTCTCGTGGAGTACAAAAAGAGGGGGTGTTGATAATACCTTGGAAAGCTTAGATAAAGCTATAGCCAATCCTAGTTGGCTTAATTTTTTTCCCTTAGTTAAGCTTCAAAATCATATTTTTACTTCATCGGATCATTGCCAACACTAGTTGAATAAATGCTATTTGCTGCGGTTAAAAAGTGCCCTATTGCTGCGATTTTGGGCGCGCAACAATTAAAGGGGCAGCAATAGGTATTAATAATATTGCTGCGGTTTTAAACCGCAGCAATATCGTCAAATATTGCTGCGGTTCTAAGGTCAAACCGCAGCAATATTAGGATTTTTTTTTACCAGTTTAACACATAATATTGCTGCGGTTTCTGGCCCAAAACCGCAGCAATATTCTTTTTTTAATTATAATAATGAAAGATATTGCTGCGGTTCCTTCTCAAAACCGCAGCAATAGGTCTATGTAAAAGCAATTTTTTTTTTTTGCATTTTTTCATCAATTTTAAAAGGTAAAAATGTAGAAAAATAATAAAAACTACAAAAAAAGTCAAGCTGATACCACAACAATCCAAAAATAATCCAAATTCTAAAAGGTAACTACAACACCAATACCATAAAGATTAAAAGTTGAAACATGAAATTGAAAATAACTTCAGAAATTAGAACATGAACCTCCATATTCACAAATTGAACTAAAAATAAAAATCCAAAACAGCTAGTTTCTAGACCAAAATCCCAAGTATCACCAAACAAAACCTAATAAAAGTAAGAAAAAAAACAAAAAATAAAATAAATTTAAGAACAATAGGTTGTGTATTTCCAGCGAAGAAATAAGGGGAAAAAAGCTGTGTATTCCGGCGAAAAAAGGACAAAGAAGCCGTATAGTTTTCAACGAGAATAACAGAGACGAAGAAAGCATAGGGCAGATCGATCTTGTGGCGCGCCGTTGTTGAATTTGGCGAACGACCGGCGAACGGCGAACGAGTGGAGCGACCGGCGAACACGAACGAGTGGAGCGACCGACGAACACGAACGAGTGGGGGCTGCCGGCAAAGAAAATATGGTCATAGACTTGTGCTTGGTCTTTCGTTTCCAGATCTGAAGAAAACGCGACGTGACAGGATGTGAAACTCGTCGCCATTAATCTCCCTTGTTGAAGCTCAAATTTTCTAACATTTTTGTTGTTGTTCATTGATGTGAAATCGTCGGCAATCCAACGCAAATTGGATTTTTCGAAACACATCAAAGCAAAATGAACACTCAAAGATGAAAGGTTCGAAATCGCAAATTTCGGATTGTTTGGCTTATTGAGGTCTGCAATTTTTTCGCAAGTTTATTAGAGGTCGATCGGCGTGACAGGATGCGTGGATGAGAGGGTGTCAGGATGCGAGGGTTTAAAGGGAGAGAGAAGATGAGTGACTGGCGTGAGGATGATAGGGTTTAGAGGGAGAGAGAAGATGAGGGGAGATGAGAAAGAGGCGTGTAATTGATGAGAGGATTAGAGGAGGAGAGAGAGTGAAAGGTGTGCAACTTATAAGAGGAAAAGGAGTAACCCTAGATGGATCCATTTAATTTTTTAAAATCCTATTGCTGCGGTTTTAGTAGAAACCGCAGCAATAGGTCCAAAGAATATTTTTTTAATATATAATTTTAATATATTGCTGCGGTTTTTGACAAAAACCGCAGCAATATGATTGGTTAAATGGTTAAAAAAATTTCAAAAAATTTCAGTTAAACCATATTGCTGCGGTTTTCGGCCGAAACCGCAGCAATATGGTTATTTTATATTTTTCCTTTCATTTTTACGTGATATATTGCTGCGTATGGGTAAAACCGCAGCAATACCACCGCAGCAAATAGCATTTATTCTACTAGTGCAAGTATCTTTAAAACTGAATTTTTCTTCAAATTCTTCTAAAGCCCCACCTTTTCCGGACTACATCCCAGTAATTATATCTTTCATTTGTTAATATTTTACTTTGAAATAATAACATCAAGTATTACCTGATTTAGTGATTAAGACATTATTATATATGCTTGTGTTCTCGAGATTGAATCTTACATAACACATTTTCTATTTTTTTTAGTGTATGTATATTACATAGCATAAAATACTCCAAGTGAATGCGCCAAGTGGCATCGTTCCTTGCTCATGAACACCTTTTAATATAATTGTATAGGTATGTGGTGTTTGCGCAAAGATTTTGACACACTTATTTAAAAAAAACGTGGTGTAATCAATTTCAAGGGTCAATGATGTTTTATCTTGTTAAGAAAACGCGACTTCTAAAGACAAAAGCCAAGGATCGGAATCACGCAAAATTTGGTAATATATTTAGACAAACGTCGCTACTAGATTCTCAACTTGAAAAGGTTCAAAATAGAATAATCCAAGAACCCTATAATAAGCATCATGTCATTAAGCAAGAAAGACTTCTTAATAAACAAAGAGATCTATTTTCTTACCAAGCAAGCTATTCGAAACAAAATAAAAGAGATAATTTTTGGCTAAATGGAGACTCTAACTCCTCTTATTTCCATGCTAGTGCATCCATTAGGAGCAATCGTAATACCATCAAAATGTATAAATCTAGTAATAGATTAGTTGTGACTAATCAATCGTTAATAGAAGACGAAATCACCAAATATTTTAAGTTGAGGTTTTTAGCTAATAATGATTGTTATTTTTTACAAAGAGATAGATTTCAAGTTGATTACTCCAATAGTTTCACATCAAGAAAATTTTGAGTTAATCAAAGAAGTTACGATAGAAGAAATTAAAGATGCAGTCTTTGACTTAGCCCAGATAAAACTCATGGGTCGGATGGCTTAGCTTTCCTCTATATTTTTTCCAGAAGTATTGGACGTTAGTTGGCAATTCTGTGGTTAAGGCAATTAAAGCCTTCTTCCATTCTGGCAGAATGTTATAAGAGATAAATCATACTTCTATTATGCTAATTCCTAAAATTGACAACCCATAATTGGCAAACAATTTTAGACCAATTAGTTTATGCTCAAGCTCAACAATCTACAAGATTATTGCAAAAGTGTTGATTAATAGGTTAAAAGTCTCTTTAGGAAATATAATACGCCTCCTTCAAGGGGCTTTTTCTCCAGAAAGAATAATACCAGATAATATTTTGCTTGCTCATGAGATTTTTCACTCTTTCAAAAATAGAGGAGGTAAAAGTGTTGGTTAGCAATCAAGCTAGATATGAAAAAAGCTTATGATAGACTTGAGTAGAATTACGTTTTTACTACTCTTGAGAAGTTAGGGTTTCATAGAAATTTATTGAATGGATTAAAAGTTGTATTACTACAGTCTCCATCTCTGTTCTAGACAATGGTATTCCTGGTAAACAATTTAAACCTACGCGTGGTCTAAGAAAAGGGCACTCTTGTCTCCATATTTATTTATTTTGTGTGCAGAACTTTTGGCTAGGAAAGTTCATCAACATATCTTCTATTGTAGTAAGGATTCAGGTGTTAAAATTGGAAGGTCTAGTATAAATATTCCATTTTTAACATCTACTGACGATACTCTTTTATTTGCAAAAGCTAACTCCAGGTCCTGCCTCTCCATTAAAAATATCCTGGATGAATATTGTAGAATGTCCGGTCAGTTAGTTAATTTCATAATTCGTCCTTCCAATGCACGTCAAATGTGCCGGAACAGGATTGTATAATGTGTAAGAATATCATTGAGATGGATAATACTCTGTCTCCAGGTAAGTATCTAGGTTGTCATGTCATCACTGAATGAGTAACAAAAGAAACCTTTGGAGAAGTAGTGGATAAGTCTAAAAAAAAAAATATCAAAGTGGAAAGCTAATTCGCTCTCTCAAGTGGGACGCACTGTCCTAATTCAGTCTAATTTATCCACTAAGGCTAATTTTCAAATACAAAGTTTTATTCTCCCTCTGCCAACACTTCTAGTCTTGATAAATTTAATAGAAATTTCTTTTGGAATAAAAAGGTTGATAGTTCAAGATCGAAACTTATTGGTTGGGATAAATTTGCAAATCTAAATGTTATGGTGGTCTTGATATTAGGAAAGCCAGTGTTAATAATATTGCTCGTCAATTAAAATTAATTTGGAGAACTTTAAAACATCTGAATGATATTTGGGTTTCTATGATTACAAGGAAGTATTTAAAGAATGATAATCTTTGGGACCATAGGCCTTCTGCTTCATCTTCATGACAATGGAGAAAGCTTATGTCGCTCTGGTCTATCTTTAGGAAGGTATTCAATAGCAGGTGGGTAATGGGGTTAATATTTCTTTTTAGTTTGATAATTGGGTATATGCCTTTCCGTTGGTGGATTTATTTCAGGATGGGCCGCATGACGCCTAGCTAAAGGTTAGTGATTTCATCTCTCACTAGTGGAAAAATGAAGAAGGGCTGCGCTAAAAAGGGCATGTAGGGCTGCGCTTTTTGACAGCAGCCCTTTCAGTAGCAGCCCTTCACTTTTTAAGTAGGGCTGCGCTAGAAAAGCGCAGCCCTTAAGCTAGAAGGGCTGCGCTAGTTAGGAAAAAGCGCAGCCCTTCCTACCTACCAAAAAAAAAAATTTTTTTTTTTTTTTTGTCATTTTTTTACTCATAATCTCACATTTTCTAAAATTAAACAGAAGAGAAGAGAAACGAAACGAAAATACTAAACCCAAAACAATAAAAAGAATGAAACGAAAATGAAAAAAAGGAACAAAAACTAATATACAAAGAGAAGTATACAATAAGTATACAAGAAGTATACAAGAATAACATTAATCAAAATAAACAAAGAGAAGTATACAAGAATAACATTAATCAAAATAAACAAAGAGAAGTATACAAGAATAACATTAATCAAAATAAACAAAGAGAAGTATACAAGAATAACATTAATCAAAATAAACAAAGAGAAGTATACAAGAATAACATTAATCAAAATAAACAAAGGAAGTATACAAGAATAACATTCAAAACAAAGAGAAGTATACAAGAACATTAATCAAAACAAAGAGAAGTATACAAGCAAGAACATTAATCAAAACAAAGAGAAGTATACAAGAACATTAATCAAAATATATAAACAAAGAGAAGTATACAAGAACATTATAGATCTGAAAAAATACAAGAACTACAACCTAATAATGTTTAAATACATAAAACAAAACCCAAATACATAATTTAAAGGAAAAAAAAATTTCGGAAAAACTTAAAATGGCTATTTGGAGGCTTAAACGAACTCGGATGGCTTAAAAAGCCTAAACATCACCGCAAAGCAATGAGTTTGACTTGTTGGCTCGTTCCGCTTCCGAAAAGGTATCACAATAGGCAATCGGACTCCGTCGTCATGTTTAGTGCAAATCGGAAAAACTTAAAATGGGTTTTTGAGACAAATGTTTATGGGAGTTTTTGAGAGAGAAAGAAGATGAGAGAGAAGGGAGGTGAGAGATAAGGAGGAAAGGAATAATGAGGGACGTGAGAGAGGAGAGAGAATGAGGATAAATATTTGACGAATCCCCGCTCAATATTTCAAAGCGCGCGATTCCGAAATTTCAAAAATTTTCAGGAAGGGCTGCGCTTTTTTAAAAAAGCGCAGCCCTACTAAGCAGAAGGGCTGCGCTTTTTAAAAAAGCGCAGCCCTTCACTTAGTAGGGCTGCGCTTTTCAAAAAGGCGCAGCCCTTCTTACCTACAGAAGGGCTGCGCTTTTTTGAAAAAGCGCAGCCCTACTAGTGAAGGGTTGCGCCTTTTTTAAAAAGCGCAGCCCTTCTTCTTAGTAGGGCTGCGCTTTTTTAAAAAAGCGCAGCCCTTCACTAGTAGGGCTGCGCTTTCACGAAAAGCGCAGCCCTTCCTGCGCAGCCCTTTATGTTTTTTCCCCTAGTGTCTATGGATAATCGGTGGATGGTTTTTGAGTTGGCGGATTTTGTCTCGCTTAATGTGCTCATGGATATTAAATTTAAAGTATATTTATTCCTTCTTCATGTATGGAAGATAACTTCGTGTGGAGTTTAACTTCCCATGGTGATTACTCGGTTCAATCGGAGACTAAATAATTGCAAGGTTATGTTATTCATTATACCCCTAAAGTCAACTTCGATTGGATTTGGAAGAGTAATATCCCCCCAAGATTAGATTTTTAATATGAAAAGTTTGCATCGATGGGCTTCCTACTAAAAATTGTCTTGAAAGAAGTCATGTTTTTCTCCCTCAAGAGTGTGTTTTCTACAATTTTCACAAGGAGGATGACTAGCTACCATTTATTTTGTGATTGCTCCTTTGTCATAATGTTTTTGACATTCTTCATGACTATGGCTCTTGGTCTGCTATGACTTGTTTTGATAGTAATCAAAAATCAAGTGAGAATATTGTCAGGATGAGGAATTAGTTTAGTAAAGATGAAATCTGTAAAATTTTCATTATTTGGTGGCATAATTGGTTTGCTCATAACAGAATTATCTTTCAAGAGGAGGCTTTGGTCTCGTCCAAGGTGGCACTGTCTATTGTTCGGTTTCTGAAGGACTGGAGGCATGCGCATAGTATGGAGGACTGTCTTTCTATTTGCAATAAGAGTTTCCCTCGAAGATTTCTAAGGAGGTTTGGTGGGTTATGTAACAGCCGGTAAATAATAAAGGATTATTATATGATTAAGTAACTTAAATTGTGGAATTTTAACGTGATCGTACGTAGGAAATACGTATGATGAGTTGTGTGTAAAAATAATGTGTGTTTGTGTGTAATTAGTACTTAGAAGGAATTATATATAAAAATAATAATATTATCTCGTTACATGGGAACATTTAGTATCGATATATTATTTTAATAAGTTAAGTTATGGAAATTGAAAACTAGTGGAAGATAGGAATCATGTTTCAACTATTAGGCAAATTGAGGGTTGTGTTTAAAAGAATGGACTTTGGAGTTCTTTAATATAGATGGGTTGATATAAATTAAGGAGTATATGTTATGGATGTTTTGAGTAAAATAGTCATCTTGGGGAAGGTTAGATCACTAGTAAGCAAATCAATATAGAGAAAAAAAAATTAGGCTTAGGATAGTACAAAAGAAGATCAGAAATTCCTGCAGAAGACCAAGTAGGAACAAAGACCTCATTTGGCTTATTAAAGAAGAGATCACGAGATATAAAACATACCCAGACTTGGTTCACATGCATACCAACACCTCATAAAAATTTCAGTACATTACCACAACAAAAGCTTGCTGCCCAGAACACACCATTCTTCCCTCTCTCACTCGCCAGCTCCTGCGAGATTGCAGAGCTTGGTTCTTCCTTCGTTTTCTTCAATTTTTCTCTATAAAAAAACTTGCATGCAAAGCTTGATTCATATTCTAAACACATAGGTGCATACTGGGAAGGTAAAAGTTCGAGCTTTAAGAGTCGGGAAGTTCAAGAAGCAAGGCCACTTCTTCAATCAAGGAAACAGTAAGTATAGTGAATGTTTAGGTTGAATTAAGGTACTTCCTTGAGGTATTTTCTTATGAAATTTGGTGTGAGTGTTCTTTTATGTCTTAGGATAAAAAAGAATCAAGAATCCAGTCTTGAGGAGCAGTAGAAGTCGAGTTACACCATTTACAAGTTAAGGTATGCGGATTCGATGCCTTTTTGGAGATTAAAAATGATGGAAGTTGTTAGATTTGTTTTAGAACGAAATTAAGGCTGAATTTTTGTTGTGAATGGCTATTGGATTTTATATTTTGATGTTATACAAGTTTAAACCCTTGCATGTTGGTACAACAAATGAAAAAGGACTCCTTTTCTTACCTTAGGAAGAATAGTATGTGGATTTTACTTGTTTTGGTTAAGAATGGCGATTTTTGGTATTATGGATGGATTTTTGGTAAGTAGGCAGTAGGTTGGATGATATTAGGTGATCATATAATGTGTGTTAATAGCTAAGAACATCATTTAGGATGAAGGTTAAGTTTTATACTAAAAGTGTGGTTAAAGGCATGTTTTACTATGTGATTTTTACTTGGAAATGTGATCAATGTTGGAAAAGGATTTCATTGAACTTATTATTAGTTACTTCTTGATAAAGAAACATGGAGTTCATGATATACTTGGATAAGAATCTTCTACATCATTTCAGATTACATTAGAGGTTCCGAAAACTATTTACAAACTACGTTTTAAAAATGAACTATATCGGGTTGCCTATAATCTTTTTAAGGAAACATTTTCAATGATATATAGATGTATTTACAGTAGCTTAAACATAAATGTTTCACTTATATTACTCAATCAAAATCGATGATCAAATTCTATTCAAAGTATTCTTTGTATGAGGTCCGAAATCACCCTTTTTCGCACATCAAAACCTAGATTATTCTTATGATTAGTTAGATCGATTGTGTGGATTCTTTAAAACTATTTTTGGCATTCCTAAAATCATGTAGCTACTGTCCTAAGTCCATTAATCCATCCTTAACCAAACCTTAAATCATTTTTATAAGCTTAACTTTTAGTATAACTTCTTACAAACCGTTTTAGTAAGTGTATTCGTTATTAAAGAATGAGAATTCGTTTTTGCGTAGTGAAGAGGAATGTGTGTATCATGTGAAAGGACATGTCCTATAAAAGCTTGCAAGCGAGAAAATAGTAGGAGTTTAAACTCCGAATTGTGTGGAGGTTGTATTCTAATACACCTCATTGTGATATCTTCTTCCTACGCCCTCAAGCTAAACGTTTTCAAAATTGTGTTGGTATGTGGACGTTTGCTATAAACTTGTGAACATTTCGAATGTGTATTCTTACGAGGAAGGTTTATTTTCTTGACATATTGATTTGTAAATTACCTTGGAGTGTGATCACTCCTTGTTTTCAGCCACCATAAATCTATTTCTGGATTGATTTGCATACCAGTGTAAACTGATTTTTATTTGTTCTATGAACCTGTCCTGGTGGGGGCAGACTCTTGTGCAGGGAAAAGCAAGCTAAGGTAGTCCGAGGGATGAGCTGTAGTGAAGTCATGTCTCAACTGTCATAGTGGATGCAAGCTTGAACATGATCATATTTTGCAACTTACTTCTGCTCATGAACACTGTTTAACTTTATTTATAACTTTCTTTTGGGTCTGTAATAACTAACTTAATTTCATATGTGATGAATGTTTATTTTAAGATTAGCTCGTAGAGTCAATTCAACCATATTAATGGGTTGACTCCAGCAGGTGACAGCCTCCGTAACGTTTGATTATGATTTTGCTTCCGCTATTGCTAGAAGTATAGTTTTTAATTAATATTTAACATAAGCTAGGACGGGGGCTGTTACAAGTGGTATCCGAGCCAAGGTTTTCTTTAATTTTAAAGAAAATGAAAATGTGATTTTGATACTTATCTTCATATAGGTATTCAATTGTTTTAAACATAAATGTTTTAAATGATTGATTGATCATGTTCAAGGAAGCTAAGAAATGCTATGATGGTAAGAGTAACATGCTCAGTAGGGCAAATAATGTGTGTAGATTATGTGTGTGATACTTATGTGTGTTATCTAAGTTATGTGTTATGTATGTGCAACTAGATGTCTACAAGTGGAAGTGGTAATGGTAATGGGTCAAGAGTAATATGGAGAAACAACGCATATTGGGTGATTGGTAGTGATGGAAATCGAAGGTACCAGGAGGAACCAGATGTTAAGAGGAATGAAGGAGAGGATCCGTTGGTATTTGCTAGAGAGAAACTCAATGTCATAGAAGAGTATAACCAGTTATATGGGAGTGGAAACCATAACCCTTTCACTCGACCTGCTATTCAAGCATACACCCTCATCAAGACCTTACCACATTTTCATCCCTGGGTGTTGTTCCGTTGGACCTACTGGAAATTGCTAGTTTTGTTTATGGCAACACCATCTTTGTTGAATTTGAATGAGAGTGTTATAGATAATATTGATAAGAATTTGATCAGGTGGGAAGGAACACCGGAGGAGGTGTTAGAGGAGATGGAACGGGCTAAGCAAGCAGCGGGTTTGCAAGATATGGGTTGGGATGCTCAGTACTGGATAGATATGTACAACAGAATAGCCACAGTAGAATACCAAAGAAGAAGAGGGGAAGAGTTCCTACACCCCCTAACTCTGCTGCTAGTATGGTACCACCTCAACCTCAAAGATCTGGAGATTCCGCTACAAGTATGGCTCCTCCCCAGTCACGTAATTCGAGAGGATCAAGTGATGATTCAGGAGGACCCTCGGGAGTGCCAGGAGTAGTATTTCGAGGAAGTAACTCATGGATGAGTGACCCCGACTACATTCCCGAAACCCCATCCTCCAGTAGCGAAGACAGTGGATACGCATATGATCCATATAACATTCTTTAGGAGGAATTAGCATAGTGATGATGTGGAAGGAAGTGGTAGTAGCCTTAGTTTTTATTGTATGTGTAAAAGAATTGTCAGGATGAGATGATCGACTCTGGGCAATGGAACTATTGTATTGTATGTGAAGTTAAGATGTTCAAGTTATAATATATTTTGAATGATCTGTGATATGAATAATGTTGCTTATACGTGTAAAGTGGGGAAAATTGCAATCCTTTTTGGGAATAAGTGTTTAGTAGCTTATATGTAATAATTTGGAAATTTTGGGGATTACTAAGAATATTCAGTTATCATTTTATAGGTTATGGCACATATCAACGTGACCAATGAGATCCAGCAGAATGTGGAAAACAATGAACCACAGGAACAGCTGGAAAATTCTCAAGCCGAACAGATACGTCAGCTAAGGGAAATGAATACCCGATTGCTGGCAATCCTGGAAAAGCAGGAACAAAATAGGGATAATGAGGAAGGGAAGTTCTATAAGAGGCTTGCTGCTCATAAGCCACGGGGCTATGACGGCGAAGCGGATCCGGTAAAATTTGAAGACTGGATTGCATATATGGAAAAGCTGCTGGATGTGGTAAACTGTCCAGAGAACTTGAGGTAAAGCTGGCATCCTTTTACCTGGAAGGCCCTGCGGATATGTGGTGGGGTACAGTTAAGAAAACCTCCACCCAAGCCATTTCACCTGGGAAATGTTCGTGGAAAAGTTGAGGAATAAGTTCTTTCCTCCAGCACTGAGAAGGAAAAAAGAAATGAATTCTTGTTTTTGAGGCAAGGGCAGATGACGGTAGTAGAATATGCTGCCAAATTTATGGAACTCGCGCGGTTCGCTCCAGACTTTACTAGCAACGAAAGGGTAAAATCCATGCGATTTTTTGAGGGTTAAATTTGAAGTACCAGAAAAGAATAGGGGTCTATAACAGCTTTGAGGATTTGTATGATCGAGCCTTAGAACATGAACGGATTGAGCAAAAGGATGAAAACTCGAAAAGAAGAAGAAGGGGAACGAAAAATCTGGAGCAGAGAGTAGCAAGAAAATTAAGACGGATCCAGCCGGAACGTCCATGGCCTTAGTCCCTGCTAAAATAGGGGAGGGGGAAAGAAGGAGTGGAAGTGTCGCGTTGTGGAAAAGATCACTATGGGAAAAACTGTGAGGGGCAAAGCATTTGTTTCAAATGCATGAAGACGGGGCATAGAATCAAGGAGTGTCCCGTTTTAAATCAATCAGGAAATGCTAAAGGTAATCAGCGACCTGGTGAGGTGTTGCTGCTGAAAGCGGCTGGTGAATCAAGCTCGGGTCGTAACCAAAAGGAGTATCGAAAGCGCCTGGGAGAGCATTTGCCCTTAAGTCTGAGCCATCTGAGGAGCCAGAGATTATAGAGCAGAAAGGTAATGTAATTACCGGGACCTTTGATGTGTGTAATTTACCTGCATTTGTGTTATTTGATTCCGGAGCATCCCACTCTTTTATTTCAAATCTATTTGCATTCCGCATAGAGAAAAAACCCAAAGTGACTTCATGTGATTTGAATGTAACTTTGCCTGATAAAACTACCTTCCGATGTAAGTATATGTTGAGAGAATGTGGTATTAGAATTGCGGAGGTGGATTTGAAGGCAGATTTGATAATGTTTGATTTAGGTGTATATGATGTGATTCTGGGTATGGATTGGTTGAGTAAAAATCGAGCTATAATAGAATGTTATACTCGAGTGGTGAAACTTCGACCCTTCTTAGAGCGGACCATTACCATCAGGGCTGGGATGGTGCTATGGAAGCACATATTTGTCAGGTAACGGAACGAGGAGAAACTGAATCAAAATTGATGAATATACCGGTAATTCAAGAATTTCCCGATGTATTTCCGGAGGATTTACCAGGGTTGCCTCCACATCGAGTTGTGGATTTTCATATAGATTTGATTCCGGGAGCTACCCCGATCTCAAGAGCTCCGTATAGGATGGCCCAGCTGAGATGGTAGAATTAAAGAAGCAATTAGATGAGTTGTTGCAGAAGGGATATATCAGACCTAGTGTGTCTCCATGGGGAGCACCAGTGTTGTTCGTCAAGAAAAAGGATGGCTCCATGAGACTATGTATAGATTATCGAGAGATCAATAAGATCACGGTGCGGAATAGGTATCCTTTACCAAGAATTGATGATCTATTTGATCAGCTGAGGGGAGCGAGTGTATTCTCCAAGATTGATTTGAGGTCTGGTTATCACCAGATGAGGATTGTAGAGGAGGATATACCAAAGACAGCTTTCCGCACTCGATACGGGCATTACGAGTTTTTAGTTATGCCATTTGGATTGACTAATGCGCCTGCGGCTTTTATGGATTTAATGCAACGCTATTTTAAGCCGTTCTTGGATCGATTTGTGGTTATCTTTATAGATGATATCTTGATATACTCAAGGAATCGTGAGGAACATGAAGGTCATCTGAGAACTGTCCTGGCTACACTCCAGAAGGAAAAGTTGTATGCCAAGCTTAGTAAATGTGATTTCTGGTTAGAGGAGGTGAAGTTTCTCGGACATGTGGTGTCTAAGGAAGGCATCTCTGTAGATCCGGACAAGATTAAGGCAGTAGAAGAATGGCCAGCACCGAAGAATGTGTCCGAAGTTCGGAGTTTTCTGGGTTTAGCAGGTTATTATCGGCGATTTGTGAAGAATTTCTCTAAAATAGCATTACCCATCACAAGTTTAATCAGGAAAAACTCCCGTTTCCAATGGAATGAAAAATGTGAAGCCGCCTTCTTAGAGTTAAAGCGGAGGTTAACCAGTGCTCCTATTCTGACCCTTCCCTCCGGAACTGAGGGGTTTGAAATTTATAGTGATGCTTCTCAGGAAGGTTTGGGATGTGTGTTGATGCAGCATGGAAAGTGATAGCCTACGCGTCGCGACAGTTGCGACCTCATGAGAAAAATTATCCAGTGCATGATTTGGAATTAGCTGCAGTTGTCTTTGCTCTGAAGTTATGGCGACATTATTTGTACGGAGTTTCATGTAAGGTGTTCACGGATCATAAAAGTCTGAAGTATATCTTCACTCAAAAAGATATGAACATGAGGCAAAGAAGATGGTTAGAGTTGCTAAAATTACGACATCGACATTCAATATCATCCCGGAAAAGCAAATAAGGTGGCAGATGCACTTAGTAGAAGGCCAAGGAGTGAATTAAGCTTTTTATCAGCATTGCCAGATGAACTGAGTAAAGAGATAGAGTTATTTGAACTCGCTTTAGTACGTTCAGGGGATATTAGAGGAACCATTAATGCTTTAACTTTCCAACCTGACCTATACTCAGAGATTCGGGAAAAGCAAAGCCAAGATGCATTCTTCAGGGTATCAAAGAAAAGATAAAAATGGCGAAACTCAGGAATTTGCGCAATATGAGGATGGAAGTATTAGAATGAGGGGACGATGGTGTGTTCCCGAGGATCAGGATTTAATGCAGAGGATTTTGAAGGAAGCTCATAGTAGTCCGTATTCAGTACATCCTGGTAGAGACAAAATGGTGCGAGATCTTAAGAAATACTTCTGGTGGAAAGGCCTCAAGAAGGAGGTAGCGAGATATGTGGCGAGATGTTTAACATGTCAAAAAGGTGAAGTTTGAACGCCAGAAGGCACCTGGGTTATTGCAACCATTACCTATTCCAGAGAGGAAATGGGATTCTGTCTCCATGGATTTCGTGTCAGGGTTACCAAGGTCTAAAAAGGGAAATGACTCGATATGGGTGATAGTGGATCGTCTCACCAAAACGGCGTGATTTCTTGCAATAAAGGGAACTTGGAATCAGTCGCAGATGGCTGATGCCTACATTCGGAATATTGTTCGTCTTCATGGGGTACCAGTAAGCATCGTTTCGGATAGAGACCCCCGATTTCTGGCTCATTTCTGGGAGAAACTTCAGGAAGCTTTCGGAACAACATTGAAATTTAGTACGGCATTTCATCCTGCTACCGATGGTCAAACTGAACGTACAATTCAGGTATTGGAAGATATGTTGCGAGCTTGTATTTTGGAATTCCAAGGGTCTTGGGAAGATTATTTAGCTTTAATAGAATTCTCTTACAACAACAGCCATCAAGCCACAATAGGAATGGCTCCATATGAAGCCCTGTATGGTCGAAAGTGCCGAACGCCGATTTATTGGGAAGATTTGAGGAATAGAGTACCGGTAGGACCAGAATTGGTTCAAGAGACTATGGATCAAATTCGAATAATCCGGGAAAAGATGAAAATCGCTCAGGATCGTCAGAAGAAATATGCAGACATAAGAAGGAGGAAACTGGAATTTGAAGTCGGAGATAAAGTTTTCCTTAAAGTTTCCCCTACCAAAGGAGTAAAGAAATTCGGTATTCGAGGCAAACTTAGTCCGAAGTTCATTGGACCTTATGAAATCTTGAAAAGAGTTGGCGAGGTAGCTTACGAAATTGCGTTACCTATTGAACTGTCTCGCATCCATAATGTGTTCCATGTATCACAACTTCGGAAATATATGCACGATCCTTCCCATGTGTTATCTCATGAACCATTGCAACTTGATGAAACTCTTAGTTATGAAGAAAGACCTATCAGAATATTGGACCGACGCGAAAAGGTTCTACGGAATCAAGTCATACCATTAGTTAAGGTATTGTGGTCCAGTCAAAATTCGGAGGAGGCTACTTGGGAAAAAGAGACTGATATGAAGCACCGCTATCCGCAACTTTTCTAAGGTACGGTTTAAGTTTCGGGACGAAACTTCTTAAGGGGGGAAACGTGTAACAGCCGGTAAATAATAAAGGATTATTATATGATTAAGTAACTTAAATTGTGGAATTTTAACGTGATCGTACGTAGGAAATACGTATGATGAGTTGTGTGTAAAAATAATGTGTGTTTGTGTGTAATTAGTACTTAGAAGGAATTATATATAAAAATAATAATATTATCTCGTTACATGGGAACATTTAGTATCGATATATTATTTTAATAAGTTAAGTTATGGAAATTGAAAACTAGTGGAAGATAGGAATCATGTTTCAACTATTAGGCAAATTGAGGGTTGTGTTTAAAAGAATGGACTTTGGAGTTCTTTAATATAGATGGGTTGATATAAATTAAGGAGTATATGTTATGGATGTTTTGAGTAAAATAGTCATCTTGGGGAAGGTTAGATCACTAGTAAGCAAATCAATATAAAAAAAAAAAAAATTAGGCTTAGGATAGTACAAAAGAAGATCAGAAATTCCTGCAGAAGACCAAGTAGGAACAAAGACCTCATTTGGCTTATTAAAGAAGAGATCACGAGATATAAAACATACCCAGACTTGGTTCACATGCATACCAACACCTCATAAAAATTTCAGTACATTACCACAACAAAAGCTTGCTGCCCAGAACACACCATTCTTCCCTCTCTCACTCGCCAGCTCCTGCGAGATTGCAGAGCTTG
Source organism: Beta vulgaris subsp. vulgaris (assembly GCF_026745355.1). Taxonomy (NCBI): domain Eukaryota; kingdom Viridiplantae; phylum Streptophyta; class Magnoliopsida; order Caryophyllales; family Amaranthaceae; genus Beta; species Beta vulgaris. Next base: position 55,321,715 of record NC_079206.1, read on the forward strand.
GTTCTTCCTTCGTTTTCTTCAATTTTTCTCTATAAAAAACTTGCATGCAAAGCTTGATTCATATTCTAAACACATAGGTGCATACTGGGAAGGTAAAAGTTCGAGCTTTAAGAGTCGGGAAGTTCAAGAAGCAAGGCCATCTTCTTCAATCAAGAAAACAGTAAGTATAGTGAATGTTTAGGTTGAATTAAGGTACTTCCTTGAGGTATTTTCTTATGAAATTTGGTGTGAATGTTCTTTTATGTCTTAGAATCAAAAAGAATCAAGAATCCAGTCTTGAGGAGCAGTAGAAGTCGAGTTACACCATTTACAAGTTAAGGTATGCGGATTCGATGCCTTTTTGGAGATTAAAAATGATGGAAGTTGTTAGATTTGTTTTAGAACGAAATTAAGGCTGAATTTTTGTTGTGAATGGCTATTGGATTTTATATTTTGATGTTATACAAGTTTAAACCCTTGCATGTTGGTACAACAAATGAAAAAGGACTCCTTTTCTTACCTTAGGAAGAATAGTATGTGGATTTTACTTGTTTTGGTTAAGAATGGCGATTTTTGGTATTATGGATGGATTTTTTGTAAGTAGGCAGTAGGTTGGATGATATTAGGTGATCATATAAGTGTGTGTTAATAGCTAAGAACATCATTTAGGATGAAGGTTAAGTTTTATACTAAAAAGTGTGGTTAAAGGCATGTTTTACTATGTGATTTTTACTTGGAAATGTGATCAATGTTGGAAAAGGATTTCATTGAACTTATTATTAGTTACTCTTGATAAAGAAACATGGAGTTCATGATATACTTGGATAAGAATCTTCTACATCATTTCAGATTACATTAGAGGTTTCGAAAACTATTTACAAACTACGTTTTAAAAATGAACTATATCGGGTTGCCTATAATCTTTTTAAGGGAAACATTTTCAATGATATATAGATGTATTTACAGTAGCTTAACATAAATGTTTCACTTATATTACTCAATCAAAATCGATGATCAAATTCTATTCAAAGTATTCTTTGTATGAGGTCCGAAATCACCCTTTTTCGCACATCAAAACCTGGATTATTCTTATGATTAGTTAGATTGATTGTGTGGATTCTTTAAAACTATTTTTGGCATTCCTAAAATCATGTAGCTACTGTCCTAAGTCCATTAATCCATCCTGGACCAAACCTTAAATCATTTTTATAAGCTTAACTTTTAGTATAACTTCTTACAAACCGTTTTAGTAAGTGTATTCGTTATTAAAGAATGAGAATTCGTTTTTGCGTAGTGAAGAGGAATGTGTGTATCATGTGAAAGGACATGTCCTATAAAAGCTTGCAAGCGAGAAAATAGTAGGAGTTTAAACTCCGAATTGTGTGGAGGTTGTATTCTAATACACCTCATTGTGATATCTTCTTCCTACGCCCTCAAGCTAAACGTTTTCAAAATTGTGTTGGTATGTGGACGTTTGCTATAAACTTGTGAACATTTCGAATGTGTATTCTTACGAGGAAGGTTTACTTTCTTGACATATTGATTTGTAAATTACCTTGGAGTGTGATCACTCCTTGTTTTCAGCCACCATAAATCTATTTCTGGATTGATTTGCATACCAGTGTAAACTGATTTTTATTTGTTCTATGAACCTGTCCTGGTGGGGCAGACTCTTGTGCAGGGAAAAGCAAGCTAAGGTAGTCCGAGGGATGAGCTGTAGTGAAGTCATGTCTCAACCGTCATAGTGGATGCAAGCTTGAACATGATCATATTTTGCAACTTACTTCCGCTCATGAACACTGTTTAACTTTAATTTATAACTTTCTTTTGGGTCTGTAATAACTAACTTAATTTCATATGTGATGAATGTTTATTTTAAGATTAGCTCGTAGAGTCAATTCAACCATATTAATGGGTTGACTCCAGCAGGTGACAGCCTCCGTAACGTTTGATTATGATTTTGCTTCCGCTATTGCTAGAAGTATAGTTTTTAATTAATATTTAACACAAGCTAGGACGGGGGCTGTTACAGGTTAAACCCCCTAGTAATGCTTATAAGTTTAATTTTGATGGCTCTAAAGTAAATAATGGTAATTCCTCTTTTGGGTACATCATTATTGATGCTCAAGGTAATATTTTCATCATGGGTGCGGGTAGCCTTTACCATAATACTTCTATCCTAGTTGCTAAAGTTTGGGGAATGAGAGAAGACCTTAAAGCAACTATTTCATTAGGAATTTCTCATCTAATTGTGGAGGGAGATAACTTATTGGTTATTAACTGTCTAAAAAATGTTTCGAAGATCCGGTGGGAAATTAATAATATTATTTTAGATGCAGGTAAGGATCTTAGGGCAATGTCTTCAATTTCCATGAACCATGGTTTCTGTTAAGCTAATCAAGCGGCAGATTTCCTGGCCTACAAGGGTCACTCGTTTCGGTCTCCTCACAGTTGGTTTGAGCTTAATGATCATGTGTTTCTTTCTATTATTCGAAAGGATGATTTAGGTTGGTCCTTTTTAAAGGACTAGCCTAGTTTTTCTCTCCTTATCAAAAAAAAAAAAAGTATCATAACTTATTTGAACTTTGTACTTATCTTAACATCTAATTCTACTAACTTATCAGATTTAAGTTACTTTTTTTTTTGAAATAAATCAAAAATAAGTTATTTTGAATATCTTAACGTATTTTTTCTATACAAATTTTCCACCAGATACCCCAAGTAATTTATTTCTACCAAATACCCTCTAACTTTTCAGAATTTATAATATACCCCCTCAATGTTTTTGAAAATTCACCATATGCTTTTATGTTTTAATGGCTAATAACAGTTAGTTTTTTAGTCATTAGTCCTTCAATTTATTGTTGAACCTTGATTGACCTTTATATAAGTTGTTCCTTAGTCGACAATCGACTGAAATAATATGATTTTGTTTTCTTTCTTTCTTCTCCTCCACAACTTTTTTTCATATTTTTGATCATAAGTGATGTTTTACTAGTTGATTATTAGTGTAAATAACTCAAATAGAGACTAATTAGGGTTTAGTCATTCAATGCATATGATGAATTCTAAAGAAAATAAAAGATTTATGGTGAATTTGAAAATGTTAGAATGTATTTGGTGAAAAAGAAAATTACTCAGAGATATTTTGATAATTTTGCTAAAAAAATTAGTAAGAGAAATTATACGCCGTCAATCTATAAGTGGAAAATAAAAGGGCTTATTGCCATTCTATTTCATCCTTCTCGAGGTGAGTTTTTTTTATGTCATGACTTCTTGAGATAAGTTTTTTCTTTATGTGACTTCTTGAGGTAACTAACTTACTAAATGCCACCCCAGTTTTTCTCATTAACGTCTTATACGTATTTTATATGCTTCACATACCTAAAGTTTAATTCTCTCTAGTTTCTCTCATTAATGCCCTAATACGTATTTTATACATTTCACATACCTAAAGTTTAATTATCTCTTTTCCTTATACAACTCTCTCTTTTCTCATGCCCTCTCATCTTCTCCTTGCTCTCTCATCTTTCCACCATTGAAGAACACTAAAAACTTGAGTTCATCCAACCACCGGAGCAACATTGAAACCGCCAGAATTTTTTCATGATCTTTCTCCTCATGTCCAACCACCAGAATTTCTTTTTAAAAAAGAAAATCAATGAGACGTCCATGGTAGGCTACCCACCACTAGGGGTGCTAATTTCAAACATCAGATCCGAAATTTCAGATATCCAGAAAATTCGGATCGGGAAGAATGCGACCATCGGATATCCGAAAACTAAAAAAAAATGAAATTTTCAAAGGAAAAGTTAGTAAAACAAGTTTCGGACCGGATCCTGCCTTGAAAACGGATATTTTAGATCGGATATTCGGAAAAATCCTAAAATTCTATAATTCGGATACACGAAAATGAAAAATTCAGATCCGTATCCGATACGAAAATTTGCGGATATACGATATGAAATATCCGGAAACTAAAAAAGTGGATCGGATATCTGAAAAATCGGATCGGATTGGATCGACCACATCATAAACCGGATACTTATAAGCACCCAAACCCACCACAGGGTAAACGTCCATGGTTGACGCCTCAACATATTTAAGAAAAAATCATTTTTTTTCTTCAATTTCTAGAATCGTTGTTGGGTTTGAAGCTACTGCAAATCTGCAATGGAGAACTTTGGAAATTGCGTGGGTTTGGTTTTAGAGAGAGAAAGTTTTGGGATTTGAGGTTTTGTGTTTTGGGATTGGGAACATTTTGGAAGGAATAATGTGGGAAGAAAGAGAATGAGTTTGCATAATCATTGTCACGAGAACAGAAGTACTAAAATGGAGATTAGGGATGAAGATTTTGATTTTTTTTTAAAAAAGATGTTGTTAAATGTTTTTAGTCAGACAAATTAGGCAAGAATTGATCTAGAAAAATTACAGAAAAGGAAAGAGAAAAGAGGAGGAAAGAGATGTGTATAAATGTATAAAATATAGGGCCTTAATAAGATATACGATTTTTTCACCAAATGTCCCCAAGTTTTCAGTTTATTCACGAGGTACCTTCGCACTTATGAAAATACACGGGGTACCCCTTAGTTTCACGATAATACACCCAAATACCCTTAATGACTAACAACGTTAACCATCGTTAGTCATTAATTCTAATTTTGTATTTTAAACCCTAATTAACCCTAATTCTAACCCTAATCCTAACTCCTACTTCTAACCCTAACCATAAACCCCAACCCTAACCCTAACCCTAACCCTAACTTGCAACTCCTTCCACCCCCTCCCCCACCCTCCCACCACCCCTGCAGCTCCCTCCACCCCCACCCCACCCAAACAGCTCCCGCCTCCCCCACCTCCCGCAGTCGTCCTCCCACACGCACCCCCACCCCCGTAGAGAAGCAACCCTCCCCCACCCAGACATCTCTCTCTCCCGATATATTTGAAGTATTTATGTAGTTATATTTAAATCCAAATGAGTTTGGAAAATGATTTGACTTTTAAAAAGGGTTGACTATTTTAAAAGTCAACTAAAAATATTTTTCAAAGCTTAATAAAATTTGTAATGTTTTAATTAAGCATGTTTTAATAAGAGTTTTAATTATTAAAAGCATATATGAAAAGAAAGGTTAATGGAATCGAAAGCCCAAAAGTAATAAAAAGGGAAAGGATTATTTGATGACTAAAGTCCTAATGAACCCATCTTATTAGTCATCAAAGTTTTATTTATTAAAATCTCTTTTCCTAAGCCCAAAAGGAAAAGTCTCTATTTAAATATCCTAAAAACCCAAATTTTACCCTACACACTTTATTTCTCTCTCCTCTTTCCACGTGACTTTTCTTTTCTCTCTTCAGTCGTTTTTTTCTCTCAACCGAATCTGATTGGCCAGATTTCTCATAGTTCCGTTTATTTTTAGCCAAAACTTCCTTCTTGAAAGTTGTAGATCTCGAAAAGTTATTGAATTTAGGCTCAAGAATCACTTAATTCCGATTCTTATTCTATTAGTTATGGCCTCTGCAAGTTTCGCAATTCTGCTGCCATATTTCACTCGCGATTTCGGTATTTCATTTTTTTTCTTCCTTCTCCATTGTTGTGGTTGTTTTTCTTTTCTTTCTCTTCAAGATTCCATTAAAGTAATAGTTTTTATATTATTTTATAATTTATTAGCATGTATATGATTTAAATTATGGTTTTATATGCAAAATATATTTCGGCTGTCATATATGTAAAAAATAATAAATTTCAGATTTATTATATTAAGTTATTTTCAGTTTTTATTATGAAAGTTATGGTTTTTAAGGTTTTTAATCACTAGAAACTATACTTATAAAATATAAATCATGAGATTTGGTTAGCATATAATTCTATATGTATTAAATATATTTTCAGAAGATTTATAAATTTTTATAAGTGCTGGAATTTCAGAAAATATGTATTTTAAGGATTTTTAATGATTTTTAATCACTAGAATAGTTGTACTATACAAGGGATTAAAGATAACGAAAGTTTGATACGTAAAAACGATTTTAAAACACGTTTAAGGGGTTTGGGTCGTTTTTAAAGTTGCTGTAAATTTTTAATTCAAGGTATTTATTTCATTATTTTATTTTATAGGCGGAGAATTCGTAGTAGGAGACTTTTAGAGCGTAAAAGTGGCCTACAGATTCGTTTATACAAGGTACGTACATAGTCTACGTGCTATATGATTTAGAAATATGCTTTAGGGATGTTTTATTTATTAGTATCATGTATAGGACTCTGTCGTTCATATATATGATTTACTGGAATTGTTTTACATGTTATTTGCCTGTGTGATACATGTAAACTAGTAGTATTTATGAGTATGCATGTTTGTATGGAAGTTTGATGCAAGCAGATAAGTCCAGTTTAAGTATTAATTCGTGAGTGAATTAATGTAAGTAAGATTGAATCATGTGTTACATAGATTCTTGAGTATTATTTATTTATCTTATAAGATCCACACGGTTCTTATAAGATAAATAAATAATACTCAAGAATCTATGTAACACATGATTCAATCTTACTTACATTAATTCACTCACGAATTAATACTTAAACTGGACTTATCTGCTTGCATCAAACTTCCATACAAACATGCATACTCATAAATACTACTAGTTTACATGTAACACACAGGCAAATAACATGTAAAACAATTCCAGTAAATCATATATATGAACAACAGAGTCCTATACATGATACTAATAAATAAAACATCCCTAAAGCATGTTTCTAAATCTTATAGCACGTAGACGATGTACGTACCTTGTATAAACGAATCTGTAGGCCACTTTTACGCTCTAAAAGTCTCCTACTACAAATTATTCGCCTATAAAATAAAATAATGAAATAAATACCTTGAATTAAAAATTTACAACAACTTTAAAAACGACCCAAACCCCTTAAACGTATTTTAAAATCGTTTTTACGTATCAAACTTTCGTTATTTTTAATCCCTAGTATAGTACAACTATTCTAGTGATTAAAAATCATTAAAAACCCTTAAAATACATATTTTCTGAAATTCCAGCACTTATAAAAATTTATAAATCTTCTGAAAATATATTTAATACATATAAAATTATATGCTAACCAAATCTCATGATTTATATTTTATAAGTATAGTTTCTAGTGATTAAAAACCCTAAAAACCATAACTTTCATAATAAAAACTGAAAATAACTTAATATAATAAATCTGAAATTTATTATTTTTTTCATATATGACAGCCGAATATATTTTGCATATAAAACCATAATTTAAATCATATACATGCTAATAAATAATAAAATAATATAAAACTATTACTTTAATGGAATCTTGAAGAGAAAGAAAAGAAAAACAACCACAACAATGGAGAAGGAAGAAAAAAAATGAAATACCGAAATCGCGAGTGAAATATGGCAGCAGAATTGCGAAACTTGCAGAGGCCATAACTAATAGAAAAAGAATCAGAATTAAGTGATTCTTGAGCCTAAATTCAATAACTTTTCGAGATCTATAACTTTCAAGAAGGAAGTTTTGGCTAAAAATAAACGGAACTATGAGAAATCTGGCCAATCAGATTCGGGTGAGAGAAAAAACGAGTGAAGAGAGAAAAGAAAAGTCACGTGGAAAGAGGAGAGAGAAATAAAGTGTGTATGGTAAAATTTGGGTTTTTAGGATATTTAAATAGAGGCTTTTCCTTTTGGGCTTAGGAAAAGAGATTTTAATAAATAAAACTTTGATGACTAATAAGATGGCTCATTAGGACTTTAGTCATCAAATAATCCTTTCCCTTTTTATTACTTTTGGGCTTTCGATTCCAATAAGCTTTATTTTCAAATATGTTTTTAATAATTAAAATTCTTATTAAAACATGCTTAATTAAAACATTATAAATTTTATTAAGCTATGAAAAATATTTTTAGTTGACTTTTAAAACAGTCAACCCTTTTTAAAAGTCAAATCATTTTCCACACTCATTTGGATTTAAATATAACTACATAAATACTTCAAGTGAAAGTATTGGGTCAGACCGTCTGACCTAATATTCTCGTCAGACGGGCTGAGCCCAGTACTATAATATACAGCAAAGGAGAAACGAAACCTTCTTCTTCGTAACCTTCTCAAAATCCGCCATGGAAAGAATGTTAGCCAAGAAATATTATGTCCACAAAGACTCTAAAACAATAAGCAAAACCAAAGAATATAACCTGTCGTAGTACTGAGCAAGATTAATATGGCTACGACAGCAGGACAAATGAGAGAATTTGGTGAAGTTGTGATGATTCAAGGTTGCTATATATAGTGAGGACTACGTACGTTGGAGTTGATTGTATTTGTATGAACATGGTTCATGATGTATTGATGTTACGTACTCTCATGAAATTTCTTAGAGAAGATTTTGGGTTTGAATTTCGGCGCCATTCGACGATAAAAACCAACGAAAATTAGAAGAAAAATGGTGTACGCAAAAATCGCCATTTGATAAGGAAGAGAATAAGGAAAAAAGGGTGAAATGTGGGAGTTTAGCAGTGTATAGGAATGATTCGAAACTGCAGGATTTGGTGGGACAGTGTAATGGTGTTGTTATTGAAGTTCCATATAATGATGAGGATATGAAAGATGGGAGAATAATAGATATGTTAGAAAGTGGAGTGTTGCTTAACTGGAAGGCTTATAACTGCACAGCTTGTTTGGAAAGTAAGGGGCAGTGTGGATATGATGCCATGAAGAAGAAGGAGAAAGTGAGAGAAAGTAGAGGTTAGTGTTTTGTTTTCTTTTCAGTTGGACTTTGTTTTCTTTCAGTTGGACTTTCTTTTCTTTCAGTTAGACTTTCTTTTCTTTCAGTTGGACTTTGTTTTCTATCAGTTGGACTTTCTTTTCTTTCAGTTAGACTTTCTTTTCTTTCAGTTGGACTTTCTTTTCTTTCAGTTGGACCAACTGAAAGAAATAATGGGCCAACTGAAAGAAATAATGGACTAATTGAAACAAACTGAAGACTACCTGAAGAAAAATGTAGACTACCTGAAAAATAATAAAGACCAACTGAAACCCAAGTAAGTCTAACTGAAGCACAAAAACCCACTGAAAAACAAAGAAGACTAACTGAAAACAAAATAAAGACTACCTGAAAAAAAATTGGAACCACCTGAAAAAAAAATGAAGACTACCTGAAAAAAAATTGGAACCACCTGAAAGTCGTCCGACCAAGATTATGGTCGTACGAGTCCGACACAATACGTTCTCATACTTTAATATATTTATGAAATTCCTTTAAAATTGTGGGGGATTACAGTCTACCCCCCTTAAAAGAATTTTCGTCCCGAAACTTAACACAAAACCCTCGTACTTTCAAAAGTTTGAACTAAATATTTCGAAAACTTTTGGGGAAAAAGGTAGTGCCTCTCGTGCACTTTCCCATTTTTTTAAAAACACTTGTGTTACTTATGAACACTTTTCTTATGCGGAGACTCTACTTCTTTTGCACTAACATGTGCAAATTGCCCAACATAGGCATACATATCATGAAAATCTCATAAAAATAGACAAAAGCGCGAAATTTATCGCATTCTACCCCCCTTAAAGGAAAAGAGTTACACCCTCGTAACTCACCTCAAGGAATAGGTCTGGATACTTTTTCTTCATATCCTCTTCGGCTTCCCACGTTGCCTCTTCTGACTCGTGGTTAGACCAAAGAACTTTGACAATATGAACATCCTTGTTCCGCGTACTACGCACTTTCCTGTCGAGAATCTTGACAGGTCTTTCCTCATAAGTGAGGCTACTATCTATCTGAACTCTTTCAGGCTCTAACACATGCGCTCATCAGGGATATAGCGCTTAAGTTGGGATATATGAAACATCATGCATCTTTTCAAACTCCATTGGCAATGCCAATCTATAAGCTACTTTCCCAATGCGCTCCAAAATCTATATGGGCCTACATATTTAGCACTCAGCTTGCCCTTTTTCCCAAATCTCATAACGCCTTTGTGGGTGATACTTTCAGGAATACTTTATCACCTACAGCGAACTCATCTTCGCGCGTTTTAATCTGCATAACTCTTCTGCCTATCTTGCGCAGCTTGAATTCGAGCCTGAATCAATCTAACATTCTTGACGGTCTCCTCAATGAATTCGTCCCCAAACTATATTTCACTAAGTCATTCCAGCAAATGGGACTTCTACACTTCCGTCCATATATGCCTCAAAAGGTGCCATCTTTACACTCGCGTGGTAACTATTGTTGTAAGAAAACTCAATCAAATCTAATTGGTCCTCCCAACTTCCTTGAAAATCTATTGCACAAGCTCTCAACATGTCCTCCATAGTTGATTAGTCCTCTCAGTCTGACCATCGGTCGCAGGGTGAAAGGCGGTACTCATTTTAATGTTGTCCCAAGGTTTATTGGACCTTTTTCCAAAACTTAGATAGAAATCTAGAGTCACGATCCGAGATAATGTCCTTTGGAACTCCATGCAATCTCACTACATGCTTGATATAGGTTGTAGCGAGTTGCTTTTCTTCCATGTCTCCTTAATAGGTATGAACAGCGGACTTGGTCAGTCTATCCACTATAACCCAAATGGTATCATTTCCACTCTACTTGGGTAAGGCAGTCACAAAGTCCATAGAAATGAATCCCACTTCCATCCAGGAACCTCTATGTTGAACTTTCCCCATGGGTCTCTTATGGTCTATCTTCACTTTCTGACAGGTTAGACACTTAGACACATACTCGCTACTTTCGCTTCATGTTGGCCACCAATAGATCACCTTAAGGTCCTTTACAACTTGTCACCCCCAGGGTGCACAGAATATGGAGTTTTGTCCCTCTCCATAAGACGTCTCTTAAGGTCATTGCACTCTGTGGTACACACCACCTCCCTTTAAACCTTAGACTCCCATCATCATGAATCTTGAAGTCTACTTCCTTACCTTGCTTCATTTTCTCTTTATCTTCTAGATGCTCATCCCCGACTTGACCCTCAATCATCTCATCGAAAACTGACACTCCCAAAGAAAGATTACTAAGTCTAGCCTCACTTTCCCCAGGATTTAAAATTTCTAGGTTCAACCTTTGCATATCTCTACACAACTCCTCAGGGACTATCAAAGCACTCAAGCTATGACTCGATTTTCGACTCAAGGCGTCAGCAACCACATTTGCTTTCCCCTCATGATACTGGATTCTAGATCAGAATCCTTAATCAACTCTAGCCATCTTCTTTTGCCTCATATTCAAGTCTTTTTGGGTAAATAGTACTTCAACTCTTATGGTCTGTAAATATCTTGCAAGTTGCTCCATAAAGATAATGTCTCCAAATCTTTCAAGCAAACACTATGGCATCTAAACGGGTAGGGTAATTAGCCTCATAAGGTTTCAATTGACGCGACGCATAAGCTATTACCTTACCATTCTGTTGCAACACACAACCCAAACCATTTTTCGAAGCATCACTATAGACCTCAAATCCCTCATTCCCATCAGGTAGGGTTAAACAGGTGCAGTGGTTAAACGATCCTTCAAGATCTGAAAGCTTCCTCACACTTCTCATTCCACTCAAACTTGGACTCCTTTTTCATCAAATTAGTCATAGGTCTTGCTATCTTCGAGAAATCTCTCACAAATCTCCTATAATAGCCAGCTAAACCCAAGAAACTCCTAATGTCTGACACACTCTTTGGAGTTGGCCACTCACTCACAGCTTGAATCTTAGCAGGATCTACTGAGACTCCTTCCTTAGACACAAAATGACCCAAAATGCTACTTTCTCCAAAGAAACTCACACTTAGAGAACTTGGCATATAGTTGGTTCTTCTCAAGTCTCCAAAATAATCCTCAAATGTTCATCATGCTCGGTTTCATTCCTCGAATATATCAAAATGTCATCAATGAAAACCACTACGAACTTATCAAAAACTCATGAAAGATCTATTCATCAATCCATAAATATAGCAGGAGCATTGTTAACCCAAATGGCATTACAGTGAACTCGTAGTGACCATAACGCGTTCTAAAGGCAGTCTTAGGTACATCCTTATCAGCTACCCTCAATTGATGATATCCTGAACGTAAGTCAATCTTCGAGAACACACTCGCTCCATTCAGTTGATCGAATAGGTCATCTATTCTAGGCAAAGGGTACTTGTTCTTAATGGTAACATTGTTCAACTCCCTATAGTCATACATAACCTCATACTCCCATCCTTTTTCTTCACGAACAAACAGGAGCTCCCCAAGGCGATGCACTAGGTCTGATATAACCCTTATCCAAAAGTTCTTGCAATTGCGTCTTTAACTCACTCATCTCAGGAGGTGCCATTCTATAAGGTGCCTTAGATATAGGTGCAGTTCCAGGAACTAAGTCTATGGTAAACTCAACAGCTCTTGCAGGCGGCATACCTGAAATTTCACTCGGAAATACGTCCATAAACTCATTCACTATTGGAACATCCTCAAGTTTTAACTCAGCTTCCTTACTCACTCCACTACAGAAAAATAATCACCACCTTTCTCATCAACTTCTGCACTTGCATAGCAGAGATCACTCCAAAGTTCTTGGTTTCCCAAATCGTCTATATGAGGTCAATTTTCCCGAAGGGTTTCTCAACACTACTTTTGAACTTCACAATCAATCTGGCCTTGTAATGACTCAACCAGTTCATCCCAAGAATCACATCTAAGTCTCCTAAGTTGAACTCAATTAAGTCGGATGTAAATACAAAGTCTCCTATCTTTAAAGGAAATTTTCTAAACAACTTGGTACACCTTATGATTTTTCCAATAGGTATGCTAATAGGAAAATCAAACACTTCGAAATCTAATAAACCCAATTGAATTTTCTATCAAACTTGCTCAAATCACGAGCCTTTAACTCCTCATGGCTATACTTCAAGTGCAAATCTAGACAACGCTATGAACTTGCTATAATACTTAGAGATAGTCATACTTCTCATCCTAAGGTTTATAAACTCTAGTTTCCTCATAAAAGCAGGGTAAATCTTTTTTTCTCTTAAAGCAGCAATAAAGGATTCCCAAATAAACTTTTTCATATAGTCTCATTCTCTTCCTACTATAAGTCAGTCTCATCTTTCAAATACAGTACAACTTGACCTACTTTAATACTCTCAGGACAGTTCACGGCCCCAAAATCTTTTCAAACGCCCTAATCCGACTCTCTAAGAGGATAGGGTCAGCTTACCCCTTAAGGTACGACGGCTTAATCTTAGCTAGTCTCTCAAACATGTCCCATCAAATCGGGACTCTCAGTCTTTCTTGAGTCAAATTCTTTGCCAATAGGCGAATAGCAAAGCTAAGGCATATTGTATGTTGTTGACACTCTACTTCGCGGACTGAAACGTAACTCTACTTTAGGTTCCAGCATAACTTACATGTCCATTAATAAGGCAATATTTGATTTGATCATTAAAGATCGCATCAACAAACAATTTCCACTAGTTTCAACTGAAATGTTCTCTAATATCACATAATCGTTCATGTAAAATATATTACATCAACTGAAAGTAGAAACAAGCAAGCAAGAATATAATCACATGATGAAAAGAATAATAAAATAAAAAAATATTCCCATCACGTGCCCAGAATAAATTCTTACTCACTCATATAAATAAATAATAGATTTCATTCCTCAATCAATAATAAGAATATTCTCCCAATCCAAAATAACCAACTTATTCCTCAAACAATATAGAATAAGGAAATTTAAACCATTGTAGCTTGACTACTTTCCAACAACTAATCTTAAGCATAAATAAATACTCTATGGATTACACTTATTTCTATCCTTATTTCCTTTATATTTATGGAGTAAACATTTCATCTTCAAAGTCTCCAGTATTCACTATAATAAATAATAATAATAATAATAATAATAATAATAATAATAATAATAATAATAATAATAATAATAATAATAACAATAATAACTCGAATTCCTAGATCGAGTATATCTTCAAATCCTTTTGGGCTGATATCCATTTTCATCCATCTCTAAAACATTCACATCGCTCAAATAGGATCTCCAAATAATATTGTAGATGTCCTTTCAGGTTTGCGCTCTAGTACAATCAAACTCTTGAATTACTTCATATATCGCTAACAAGGATACCTACTTTTAACCCATAATGCATAATGATCTCCAGGCTAATATAACTATAACTTCGAGGCTCATGACATCGAATATTCTCATCATCGCTCAATATAATTGGGTTATGATAGCTTCCTACTATATTAACTTTGCCTGACAATTCTATTAACTTGTCAGGCAGACATGGTTAGGGATCTACAACAAATAAACCTATAATGGTTTAGCACTCTCTCTAACGTGTTCCCACAAATAACAAGAGGTAAACAAAAAATAAAGACATGCAAATATACACTTTGCAGGAAAGAATTATAAACAGTTAGTAGGGAAGAAAAATATTCATGCATCAATAGCAGGGAAGTATAATAATAATGCACTTATTTGCAGGGAAGAAAATAAAAATGATGCTGAACTAACCTTCTAGTGCAGACATATAATGTTTCTATCTTATATGCCCTTCTTATACTACCCATTCTCACAATGCAATACTATAAACCTTAAAGGCATGAAAAATAATGCAGACACCTTTATAAATAACATTACTTAAGTGTCTAATAATAACTTTTCGAAAAAAAAAAAAAATTCGGACCACCTAGTCACTCGAAAAAAAATCTTCACTCGAATTTTTTTTTTTTTTTCGGACTCAGCACTTTTCGAAAAAAATTTCGCTGAAACTTAAAAATTTCGAACCCCAAATTTTTCCGAAAAAAAAAAATTCGGTGTATATAAAAAAAAAAATTTTTTTTGAAATGAAAACGTAGGAGCAATACTAAGGTTTCCTCCAAATAACCAATAAGTTAGGTAACTTAATAAGCTAGTTAGTTAGTTAGGCGCCTATAAGTCTTAAACTAACTTAAAGCTCTGATACCACTTTGTAACACCCCGATAATTCTCTTTTTCTAGAAATAACTTTATAATAAACCTTAGAGAATTTCCCAGGCATTATCGCCCGTGTGATAACGTTTCGGCTTACTCAGAATTTTGCAGCGGAAAACAATTTACTAAAAACCAACTTTATTAAAACTTATGAAATAAGAAATCAATAACAATGTTTTGAACTAAAACACACCAACTTAAAACTAATGTCTGAAAACATAAACTCCTAGAAAAACAACTTAAATGGTTCTAGTAATACAAGAGCCTCTCCATTCCAGATTCCCCAATGATATGCATCTTCGAACCTGTAATGTCAATACCGTCTCAACTCTGCTCCCCCGAAGGATCACCACAGGAACAATAGGCAAAGCCATGATCACAAACACAGACAAGCACGTAATCAGCAAAGCTGAGTACTACATATCAGACATACATAACCCTAAACATGATACTACAAAAATATAACTTGTAGGAATAAATAGTGATAAAACATATAACAATCTGCAGACGACTCCTACTGACCTAGACTCTAAACTTTTATTTCTTCTTTAAATGGAATAGTTATGGGACGAGTTGTCTATACTGAAATAGGAAATACGGTCATGACTCCGTAATCCAAAATGACCTGCGATATCGAGGAACCTTTAACTAATGAGGAAAGGTGATCAATCGAATCCTAGGAAAATACATGGCACGCTCACCTTGCATCCCAACCCTTAGTGTCCAACTCTAGACGTGCACCAGTCTAAAGTCTATAACCTATTCTCGTTTCACTTTACGTTGTATACATTTTAATACTTGTGTTGACACCAACCAAGCACATAACACATAACTAATAATCACATAATCATCACAGAACTCCTTTTTATCTTAGAATTAACAAGTGTTCACAACTTATCAATCAAGACTCCTTTAACTTCTTTTTATTCTTTACTAACTTGCATGTTGAACCTAGCCAACAGTAAACTGTACCTTTATATAGGTATAACTCATACTTACCAAATAAGATCCACGGTTCTTATAAGATAAATAAATAATACTCAAGAATCTATGTAACACATGATTCAATCTTACTTACATTAATTCACTCACGAATTAATACTTAAACTGGACTTATCTGCTTGCATCAAACTTCCATACAAACATGCATACTCATAAATACTACTAGTTTACATGTAGCACACAGGCAAATAACATGTAAAACAATTCCAGTAAATCATATATATGAACAACAGAATCCTATACATGATACTAATAAATAAAACATCCCTAAAGCATGTTTCTAAATCATATAGCACGTAGACTATGTACGTACCTTGTATAAACGAATCTGTAGGCCACTTTTACGCTCTAAAAGTCTCCTACTACGAATTGTCCGCCTATAAAATAAAATAATGAAATAAATACCTTGAATTAAAAATTTACAGCAACTTTAAAAACGACCCAAACCCCTTAAACATGTTTTAAAATCGTTTTTACGTATCAAACTTTCGTTATTTTTAATCCCTAGTATAGTACAACTATTCTAGTGATTAAAAATCATTAAAAACCCTTAAAATACATATTTTCTGAAATTCCAGCACTTATAAAAATTTATAAATCTTCTGAAAATATATTTAATACATATAAAATTATATGCTAACCAAATCTCATGATTTATATTTTATAAGTATAGTTTCTAGTGATTAAAAACCTTAAAAACCATAACTTTCATAATAAAAACTGAAAATAACTTAATATAATAAATCTGAAATTTATTATTTTTTACATATATGACAGCCGAAATATATATTTGCATATAAAACCATAATTTAAATCATATACATGCTAATAAATAATAAAATAATATAAAAACTATTACTTTAATGGAATCTTGAAGAGAAAGAAAAGAAAAACAACCACAACAATGGAGAAGGAAGAAAAAGAATGAAATACCGAAATCGCGAGTGAAATATGGCAGCAGAATTGCGAAACTTGCAGAGGTCATAACTAATAGAATAAGAATCGGAATTAAGTGATTCTTGAGCCTAAATTCAATAACTTTTCGAGATCTACAACTTTCAAGAAGGAAGTTTTGGCTAAAAATAAACGGAACTATGAGAAATATGGCCAATCAGATTCGGGTGAGTATGAGTTATACCTATATAAAGGTATAGTTTACTGTTGGCTAGGTTCAACAGGCAAGTTAGTAAAGAATAAAAAGAAGTTAGATGAGTCTTGATTGATAAGTTGTGAACACTTGTTAATTCTAAGATAAAAAGGAGTTCTGTGATGATTATGTGATTATTAGTTATGTGTTATGTGCTTGGTTGGTGTCAACACAAGTATTAAAATGTATCAACGTAAAGTGAAACGAGAATAGGTTATAGACTTTAGACTGGTGTACGTCTAGAGTTGGACACTAAGGGTTGGGATGCAAGGTGAGCGTGCCATGTATTTTCCTAGGATTCGATTGATCACCTTTCCTCATTAGTTAAAGGTTCCTCGATATCGCATGTCATTTTGGATTACGGAGTCATGACCGTATATCCTATTTCAGTGTAGACAACTCGTCCCATAACTATTCCATTTAAAGAAGAAATAAAAGTTTAGAGTCTAGTTCAGTAGGAGTCGTCTGCAGATTGTTATATGTTTTATTACTATTTATTCCTACATTTTATATTTTTGTAGTATCATGTTTAGGGTTATGTATGTCTGATATGTAGTACTCAGCTTTGCTGATTACGTGCTTGTTTGTGTTTGTGATCATGGCTTTGCCTATTGTTCATGTGGTGATCCTTCGGGGGAGCAGAGTTGAGACGGCATTGACATTACAGGTTCGAAGATGCATATCATTGGGGAATCTGGAATGGAGAGGCTCTTGTATTACTAGAACCATTTAAGTTGTTTTTCTAGGAGTTTATGTTTTCAGACATTAGTTTTAAGTTGGTGTGTTTTAGTTCAAAACATTGTTATTGGTTTCTTATTTCATAAGTTTTAATAAAGTTGGTTTTTAGTAAATTGTTTTCCGCTGCAAAATTCTGAGTAAGCCGAAACGTTATCACACGGGCGATAATGCCTGAGAAATTCTCTAAGGTTTATTATAAAGTTATTTCTAGAAAAAAAGAATTATCGGGGTGTTACAAATTAGGGTTAAAACTAAAGGCGTTAAAAGCTGTTAGTTACTAAGGGTACGTGGATGTATTATTGTAAAACTGAGAGGTACCCTGTGTATTTTCAAAAGTGCGATGGTACCTCGTGAATAAATCAAAAACTCGGGATATTTGGTGAAAAAATCGTAAGAAATATTAGAGCGGCATTTAACAATACTCTAAAATGATATAGTAACAATGATAAAAGAAGTGTTATCACAATTCACAGCTTCGATTCCCCTTTTTTTTTGTACTTTGTATTGACTTCGTCGCTCATATACTACCTCTGTTTTTATTTAGTTGCAACGTTTTGACTTTCACGCTTATCAATGTACAATTTCAAATCGTTTTATCTCTAATTGTATGTAAGTAAAAATTATAAAAATTTGATATTATGAAAGCTTACATCGAAACGAATCAAACAAGACCCCACATGACTATATTTTGTTTAACATATAAATCAATAAATGTGGTCAAATAAGAGAATATGAATAGTGCAATTTGTCAAACGTTGCAACTAAAAAAGAACGGAGGTAGTATTAAAAAAAAAAAAAACACAACTACACAATAATCAAGTTGTACGAGTCTAAGGAAATGTCAAATGGGTCATTACTCATTATCAAAAAAGTGAGATTTAGAACTCTCAACTCAGTCCAATCGCACAGATTCATAGTTCAGAGTTTTGGGTTTCTGGTAAATCATCTTAAATTCCTTCCCTTTGTCTTCCTCTTCTTCTCACTCCAAACCTAGATCTACAGCACACTTCCATACATTTTCATCATCTTCCTTCACAACTTCTTTCTTACAAAAAAAATCCAGTTTTCATTTCATTACAACATTTCCACAAATTTCATCTGTTGTAAACTAACAAAAACAACAAAAAAAATGTATGAACCACTTAATCAACCTTCATACACCAATATATCTTACTTATCTACTCAATCTTTCCCCCCTACAATTCCTAACCCACCCCATAATTTCCATTCTCTCTCCTCTGACCATTCATTATCTCACCCTCCTCCTCCTTTCAATTCTCTCTCCTCTGTTCCATCCTTCTCTCATCCTCTTACCTTCAACCCATATATTGATTCTGGGCATTACCCATCTAATTACGCCGGGTTTGGGGCCCCACCTGTGAATTATTCGGGTACTAATAATGATGTTACTCCCAGTTGGGTCGTCAAACAAGCAGCTCCTATTAAGTATTCTCCTGTATGTTTCTTTTTCCTTTTTTATTTATTTGCTCTTTCTTGAAAATGGGTAGTTGTTGAATTTTTGTTGGTTGATTGTGGTTTCTTTTTTCTAGTTGAATTCCTAATTTGTGATTGACGAATGTGCAATATGTTTCTAAATGTTTTGGGTGGAGAGAGATCAAAGGTGCATGTACATAGGCAAATTCTTTAAAATTTTATCACACACCCGAGTGTATTTTGAGCATGGTATAGTCGAGGCTATTTTTTTGTGCGCATTACTAAAAAGGAAAAGTTTCAAATGAGCAAGAATTAATCTTGGGTGTACGACACATGTAGTATACCTGGGAGTATGATGAATGAAACTGAGGCTATCACTTTTTATGTTGGAGTCACTTTTTGTTTACGTTACTTTTTATTAAGTGATTTTTTTCTGTGTCAAATAGTAAGATAGGTCTTTTTTGTAGACCAACTTAATGACTTATGTACACATAATCTGTTTTTGGTTTTTGTGCTTCTTGCAATTGTTATGTTGGACAGTTGGAGCGTAATAGTGTGTGGTTTAAATTGGAATTTGGGGTTCTGAAAATCATTATTGTTATGAGTTATGTAAGAAAGTAATTTTGACAAGGTCCAGCTAATCATGGGTGTTTAATATTTACGGATTTATGGCTTACATTTACCATACAAAGTGATAAGGCTGTTAAATGTGATGTCTTAACATTCTTTTGGGGTGTTGTATATAGTTTTATGGGGTGTGATGACTAGAAATTTACTAGCGGATGCTTTTAAGCTGCAGGCTATCCACCCGTTGAGGCAGGAAGCCACTGCTTCAACAAGTTATGCCGCCCCAATGAACCACAAGCCGGTAAGTCGACAATTGGTTACAAATGTACCTAAGAAAAAACTAAAGCGACCCAGGGCTTTTCCAAACAAATCGTCTGTGAGCCAAAATGTGCGATGTGAGGTTTGTAAGGTTGAGTGCAGCAGCGTTGATGTTTATGCGAAGCACTTATCTGGGAAGAAGCATGGCAAAGGTCTCCTGAAACTTTATGCTCCAGGTTTACAATCTGCAGCTACGCCTATGCAAGCATCTCAGTCTGCAAATAGTAGTGGTAAAATAGTTACTCCTGATGGACAAGGTGTCCCAAGACCAAATCAGTCTGCTAATTTGGAAGTAAAGAAGCAGAAGCTTTTGGAAGGTGGTGCCGCAGCTCAATCTATGAGGACTTGTGCAATATGCAATGTGGCCTGTAATGGGGAAATAGCATTTGCTGATCATGTAGTTGGAAAGAAGCATGTTGCAAAGGTGAATATTCTTTAACATTGTTTAAACTCTTACCTGTCTGCATCTAGGATTTAATTGCAACTAGCTGATATCACATGTGTTTGCAGTTTAATATCAAGAGGACCTACGTTCTAGAAGTATTTCATTGGTCAATATCGGTAAATAAGTGTGTTTTTGTTTACGGTAATATTAAGAACCTATGGGGTGGAAACTGGTTAAGCTGATTTTGGTAAGAAGTGCAATACATAGAATTTGAATGCTTGAAAGATGACTAAATATTTTGAGGATGTACGAATTAGGAAGAGATGATACTTAAACTCCGATACAAGGGTCATAATTTGGTGAAAGAGTAGGAAGAGTCTAAGATGGTTATTCTAACATTGAAGATCCTGTAAAAAAAAAAGGTTGAAGATGTAGGATACATAACGAGTCTTTAAGGTCTAAATACACTCTAACAGTCTAACTTGTTATATATGCACCTCTACATTTGAAAGTATCAATGTTCGTATGTAACTACACTTTGTTGAGAGAACCTTTTCCCTTTCTTGTGTTCATGCTCTTTCGCTGTGCTCTAGGTTAGGCTTTGTGTATATACTTTTGGTGTATTGTATTGAATTGGAATTTTTAGATTATTTCTAAAGATGTCAACTAGAAAAGCTAGTTGTTTTTATTGTCTCCTTCCCTTGTGGCAGTAGTGGCTCCTTCCCTTTTTAAGCACCATGGCAGCATCATATGGTATTGTATAGTTCATAAAAATGAATATGAGGGAGTGAGGTTACTTTGTTTGTTGATTAGGTCAAATCCATTCACCTCCGAATAGCTTAAGTAACGAAGAAAGGATATGCTTTTTGTAGTCACGTGCCCAAGTTGTAGTTTCAGCCTCCTTAATTAACGTTCAACTAGCTGATGAGTGATGAATAGAACATTGTTGGAGCTTGGCTTACATACTGCTGAAGTAGAAGTCCGATTAATGCAGGGGATGGGAAAGATCATGTGATGAACAAGCCTAGTGAGAGGGGTAATATGGGTAATGCATAATTAGTTAGTTATTAGTAGTAACTTGAGGAAGAAGACAGAAAGAGTGTGAGAAATGAAATGCTATAAATAGAGTAGGGAGAATGAAAGGACATGAAGAAAATATTGGAGGATTTAGTAGTCTAGTTTTGGGAGAGAAACAAGCCTCTCGAATGCTTGTTACTATCTTCTTCACTGTCAAATTCCATATTATCGATCAAGTATCAGTTTTACTCCTTACTTCTTTTATCTACCTTAGTGATGCTAGTTCATTACAGAACTGAAACAAGAAAGAGGCAGTGTTTTACTGATAATCCCCCTTGCTTGACAGTTGATGCGTCAAATCCGACCTTGCAGATCTTATAAATGTTAATGTCAGTTGGTGACAGTCTGGATTCTCTACAGTGTTGCTTTAAGCAAGCACACCAATAGCAACGCTATGGTTTTGACTTTTAGTAGACTGAGATCTGAAACTAACTTGCATCATAGTAGTCTACTTGGCTCCTTTGGTTTAGTGTGGAGCAATATTAATCTTCGGTAGTTTATGCACAAGGTGGGTCTTTTGCCGCTGTATGCCAGATCTCCATAATTTATCGTGAGTTTGAAGAGGGATAAAAAATTTCTCCAAGGGATGAGAGTCAACGAATTTCATGATTGCCTTTGAAAAGGAAAAATTGGGTTTTTGAACCGATAGCTCATGTGTCAATGGTTAGGCTGTTGAGTATTGGGCCTATTGCCTTTTGCAGATGCTATACAATTAGCTGGCGAACAGGTCATGTTCTGTTAGGCTATTGTTTCATGTCTAATAAATCTGATGTGATTTCACGATGCTAGCCAAACCTTTTGATCAAATAGGTTACTCATCGTCCAGTTAATTTAAGTAATTTCTGTTTTTGAGATGTCGTGTTCGGTTCAGGTCAAGCTGTCCTGTTATGTTGCTTTTACTAGTTGAAGCTAGCAAGTATCTTTCGCTGGAATCTGGATCATGTATTCATGTCCATATGTGTGTCATAATAAACAGGTAAAGCACTGCAACTCTAGCAATAAGTCCGCCTGTTTCAATGGAAGTATTTTAATACTAACTACAGTGTTTTATTCCTGTGAGTCGTATTTGTTGTCTTATTCACGAGTTAAGTTAGCTTTGCTGACTCTTTGTGCAATGGGAGGATTTTGGTGCTCTCTTGTTCTTCCTCTTTTCCCTGATATTAAAGGAAAATATCAATTATTATAGGATACCAAGGAGGTATCTCCTGTATACAAGGGAGAGGAGACAAATTAAATGTGCTGCTTGTGTTTTTGGTGGAAGATGATGATAGCTCTCACATATAGTTTGCATATGATCCATTTTTTTGGTTTTTGTTTCTTATTTTGAGAAATTAAACAAAACCTCTCTACTCTATATCTTAAATGGCCTCTACCTCATGGACTACTTTTTCTCTCTTTCTCCAGATTTTGTAGTTAATTTTGGTTGTTGAAATTGACATGTCTGAAATCTAAATATGGCAACGCATGGATTGAAGTGGATTCTGTCATCCTTAATAGGTTTTCTTGTTTGGCAGAGTAAATTGTTCAGTTTTACTTTCATGTCCTACCTGCCGTCGGCTTCCCTTTAAGAGCAATTCTACAAGTGTTCTCTTGGATGTTGTGGGGAAGATCTCTAAGAGGTTATATGGTTAGAAGAGAGCCTAAATTTCGTTGCAGGGACAGATTTTAAAAAGTGCCGTCTCTACTTCTTTTTTACTTTTAATTTAATTTAATTTTGTATCACTTTTAAATGGCTTGAAGATCTCGCTTGATTTTTTGGAGTGCTCTCTTGGATCTTGTGGGGGAGGATTTCTAAGAATGCTATGAGGGTAATCCTTGGATTAGTTTGGAATTCCATGGTTGAACGAGTTCCTTTGAAGTTCGATGGTAGGAAGAGGACCTTTTTCTTTTCAGGAGTTCAGATTACTCGTTCACTGTTCCCGATATCAATCTCCTTGAAATTCTTGCCCTAATATAAAGCTATTGTTTTTGCAATTGTAATTTGAACTGTACATGTCTCTTGAAATACAGCATCTCACTCGGGCTGGCTAGTCAATAGTGCTCATATGTACGCTGGCTGTATTAATACCATGTGGAACTGTCATTTGGTTCATGGTTCTGCTTATGATGTCAGGTTTAAGGGACATCATTTTATCACTGACTAAAGTTTGGGTCTTTGGGAAACTCAATAAGTTATTGATTTTCCAATAATAAGTTTGCACTCTTAGGAACTTGAATATGCAAACTAAGTTACTCTTAGATTGTTGGCTAGGGTAAAAGTTAGACTTGTACAAATTGAATCAATTAGTAACTCTTCCACTGGTGTGGCAGTTTGTTGGATACACTTGACACATTACCCTAATGCTTCTGAAAGGGATTACTGAGCAGGGTAGAATTAGGGGGCTGGTTGTGGCTTATGTTTGTATAACTGGTTCTACCATGATGGTTTTGTTCATTATGAGCTGTGCAATAGAATTTTTCTTTTCCTTTGAATGTTTTGTATATACTCTTTTGTGATAAATTCTTCGTTCTTTTTTTAGTTCAGTGGGATATCTGTTTTCATAAATATATTAGCTTTAATGTCTGATACTCCTGCTTTAGGAACGTGCTCGTAGTGTGAATTCAAATCCTGTTTCAGTGGGTATGTCGGAGACCAAGGCGCAACAGACTCCAACCAAGAAAAAGAAAAGTGGGGAATCTGCTCCAGTGTGGTGTGTTGTTTGCAAAATCAGCTGTACAAGCAGTGATGGTCTGAAGATTCACCTAGCAGGAAAGAAGCACCAAAAGAATGTGCAGAAGCTCCAAACCTCGAACTCTAGCACCATTACTACCCCTGCCTCAATTTCTGCTCCACTACCCTCAACTGCTGCTCCACTACCCTCGACAAATCCGTCCACCGGAGTTGAAGGAAACACAGCTGCCACCAAAATATCTTTGCCTGAACCGCAGAAGGCGAAGAAAAAAGGTCCGGCTAAGGAGCCAAAGGATGTGGAGACGAAGAAACGGAATATTCTGGAATCTGGGGCTGCTGCTGATGCTGTGAGAACGTGTACTATATGTAATGTGGTTTGTAACAGCGAGACGGTCTTCAATTCTCATTGTGCTGGCCAACAGGCTGAAGCTGCAAGCAGCGGTCTCCACAGCTAGCCTAATTCTCACAAAGGCTGAAGCGCTCTCCAAGTTGCCTACCCAGGGCACGCTTCATGAAGATAACTCACCTGACATATGAACCCCCATTGGGGCTCTATTTCGTGTAGATTTTGTACAGACTAGACACCTTTTCATTGAAGGGCTCCATCGGGAAAAAGAACTAGTAGCATCTTGGTCTTTGTTGAATATTTTGGGCCTACAGGCCGCAAGGACTCAATCCAATTCTTTGGTATATTTTCCTGGTGCAAGAAATACAGAAACATCAGGATTTTTTTTTTTTTTTTTGGGACATCAGCGAATATTGCAAAGAAACGAAATGAATTTACATACTACCTTCGTTTCATAATACTCGCTACACTTTTCATTGTGGGAAGTTTCACATTATTTGCTACACTTTTATTTTTGGCAATAAACTCTCTCTATCTCTCTCCTCACATGATCCCTTTTCTTTTTACTCTCTACCTCTCTTCTCTAAAAAATGCCTAGAAATCTATGAATTGAGAAGTGTAGCGAGTAATATGAGACGAAAAAGTAGTAGAGAAGCAGGATAACGTTGTTGCACAGAACCTCCAACTTGTTCTTTGGAGACCTTATAAGCAAAGCTTTGGCATTGGGTTGATAGTGATTATAAAGAAGCTAATTTGGTTGTAGATTGTAGTACCAAAATGTCAGAACAAATTATTTACAGTTGCCTTCATATTAAGCAAAAAATGACAAGTCGATGCATCTGACTATAATTATCCAATTTGTAAAAGATATTATCCAAAGGTAGTGAATTGCCGGAGTACTAACGTTTGAAAGGCAATAGATAATTTTATTTTCTTTTTCTTATATAATGTTGTTAATTCAAAAGTGAAATAAAGATGGGTAAGAAACATGATGATCTTTGTTGGATTTGGGTTAAATAAAATTTCGATACTTCTATGAGATGTACTATAATCATGAATCCTATTACAATTTTGTGATAGCAATGCCAAATGCCAATAAAATACAATTATAGAAGTTATATTATACCATCTTGAGTTCCTTTTTCATATACATACAAAAATCAATTATATGCACAATCCATAATTAAAATTGTAGAATCTAAATATACAAAAATCAATTGTATGCACAATCCATAATTACAATTGTAGAATCTAAAAATACAGTTGCAGCGGTTAAATATCAATAGAATATTATGAAATATTTTGTTGTGTATATCCTAGAATCAAACCAAATAGTCCAATTTGGGTTTCATTTTTATCATAGTTCATTTATTGTTTTATAGTTTATTTACTTTACTCTTAGACAAAAACCAACGAAGAAAAACAAAATGTGATAGATAAACTAAAGAGGTGGAAAGATAAACTAAAAAGTTACTTAAATTACAATGACATAGCTAAAAAAAAAGTGTGTTGTTTTGGCCCTTTTAGCCCTTGGTGCTCAAAATGAGCTGTCCATCTTCAATTCAAAATTCTGTAAAGTGCCAATAATGATTAAAAAAAAAAGATTTAGAGGGTAATTTCAGCCTTATTGTTGACTTACTTCTTCCTCATTGCGCCATTCTGGGCTTTCTTGATTCTTCCATTCAAATTCCTTTGAACTCATCCTCCAAATTTATCTCTCTTGTTATTCTTATAATTCTTCTTCTATATTACTTAAACGCTAAAATCAAACAAATTGAACCCTGCAAATTTCTCAATTTCCAATTTTGGACCATTATTTTTTTCTGGGTATTTTTCAGTTCCTTCATCTTCTGATTGCCAGATTATTTACAATTCAAGGTAATTTCGAGTTTCAGTAATAACCCATTTATTCTGTAGAATTCATATTGCAGAAATGAGTGACTTTGGTAATAAAGCTGTTTGGAAAGAACATAATTTTATTTTCTGAATTTGTTGTGTTTTGGGGTTGAATTTAACCTAGTCCGATGTTAAGTCTTTGAACTTGTTTATTTTTATGAATTGGATAAATTAATAAATTATCATGCTCTTTTTTCTAAGTATTAGATAAAAGATCATATTTTAGTTTATGCAAGTTATTTTCCTCATGTCAATTTGTAGAGAATTTGTAAGCTAGGTTAGCTTGTTTACTGAGGACAAAATTTGGCATAAACATGCATTGATATTTGATTGGTACGGCTTTCTTTTGTTAATTAGCATTTCCTACGGAATTATTATGTTATTCATGTATACTGTATTATGAATCATTTCCCTAATTTGTAAAGTTATACACTGATAGTCTATGTCTGGACTTTCCTAGATGCTACTAGTTGAATTGAGTAACAGAAGTATGGGAATTATCGAACTATTAGAAGGCACATTGGCGTCTTAGTGAGAACCCTCTTGCTAGAGAGTTGGTTGTTCATGTCACAAGTTTGATGACTGTTATAGAGACTTATACCTTTATGAACTGTCTAGCTGACATAATCCTGACCGCATATCCTTTATAAATTTTGTTGTGGAATTTTCTTCAAGCACAATTGCACATTAATATAGGCTCATTGCCAAATCCCTCTCCCTGGACTTCTACGGATTGTTCAATTGTTGAATTTACTTTGTTGGATGGATGAGAGTATGAGACTCTTTTTTTTAATAAAGTTTATTAGAAGTATGTTGAAAGATTAAACAAAAAAGCATCTTTTCATTTCTTAAAAAATGTTTCTTTGGGTGTTTCGGAGATATATTTTTCTGAAAATTTGACGACGATAAGCATATATGTAAGCACTCCATTTATGTGTCCATGCCAGATGCATATGGAGTTGCCATTTTCATCATGTTTGGAGAGAGCTGTGCAGATAGTAAATTAAGGATGATCCTATGGGAGAGTGAGATCACTTCCATTAGTTTTTTTTAAGAATTGAGTGTCGGCTCTCTAGGTAAATTCAGTGTTTAGTTGGTAGGCCACTAGGCCTTCTACATAAGGTGTGAGCTTGTGATGGAATCTGTCAGATCTATATAAACATGGTTAGGGGAGTAGATGGAAATTGTCTGCATTGAAGGTCGTGGTGAATCCAGACTGAACTGCCTGATTAGGTCAACAAGTGTTCTCTGTTCATTCTAACTTGTCAAATTTTAAAATCTTCAGGCTAGTAGCTCTTTCTGTCTACATTTTCATTCTTTTTTTATCTTCTATTTTTATAAGAACTTGTATGTTGGGACATAACTTGGGTTCATGGGAACCTAACTCCCCTAAAGCGTCTTCACTCATGAATTTTGAAGGTTGTGTTACCCATGTGTATACCTACAAATTCTAGCATTATGGCTAAACCGTCCACCCCCCACCCCCCACCCCCCACCCCCCACCCCCCCAAAACAAGAAGAGGTCGATACCCATATGTAAAGAATTTGACTCCATATGTATGCATATAAAGAGATATAGTATGATGGTTGAGTTGTCTTGTTCTAGTCATGAAATACAAGGAATGTGTTACCCATATGTAAACATTCAAAATTGTGGCATGATGGGCACTTGGGCAGATGGTTGAGTCGTTTTAATTTCAAAACAAAAGGTTAAGATACCAATTTGTAAAAAATGCTTCCCCCCTCCCAGAAGGCCCGAACCAATCTTTTTCATGTTTAGCTATTGCCAATACAAAGTATCTAGTAGGAAATTTGTTCTCCTCAGTTGCTACTGATCTGTAGAGAGTAAGTACCTTGTGCTAAGTGTTCATGCTGATATATTGAAGTGCTAAATGTTCATGCTGATATATTGGACTTATCCTTTTGATCCTTTTCATATCCAATACGTTTATTCGCATACATCAAAAAGCACATGCAGATGTATTTTTAAGAATTCTTTAGTAACTGATAATAAACATGATTAATGGTGTTTATGGCAGTTTTGCAACCAGGCAGATATATACCGTTTGTGGTGTATGTTTTCAAGATGTCCACAAGCTCCAAGAGTGATACTGATGACTCCAATTTTGATGTAGAGGAACTATTACATATTGAAGCAAGATGTAGAGAGGTATCTTGCAGTACTATTGTTCTTTTGGGTTGCTTTTGCATGACAACGTAAGTTTTAACCACTAAGTTGTTGTGGACTTAGATATATTTGATATAACAAAAGAGAAAAAGTGTTGTATAGAAACGATGAAGCACAGAAGATATTGTCCTTGGTGAGTTGAATAGCAGCAGTAGATCATTCACTGTAGCTTCCCCCAGTGGACCTGTTGGTCTTTGCATTAAGGGTGTCTTCTCTTCATCTTTTTATTGATGAAGTTTTTTGAATGGAATTTATTTATACTTGTTAAAATTTATTGAAACTTATCTTAACTTAGTAGAACTGTTCTGAACTTATTGGAATATTGAAAATTATTTATAACTAATTAGAACTTATTGGAAGTTGTTGGAACTTAGATCAGTTATCTGAACTTATCTATATACTTAAAACTTAACTTTAAGGTGAAGAGAATGCACTCTACCAGGTGCGGTGATTTGATGGAGCAAATTCGATAACACCCCTCTCCCTTCAGAAAACAACAGAAAAGAGAAACCTTTGCATCTGTTCAGTCGCTCCTTAGGCAAGGGTATTGTAAAATAGGGGAATGTATCAATTTACAGTGGTAGATAACAAAATGTTCTGTTGCACAGAAGCAGACAGTTAGGTTCTTGATTTGCAATAAAAGATAAATGTTCTGTTCAGCTTTACGCAATAATTTAGCTTGTGAAATGCAATAATGATGGGTGCATTCCTGGTCATAGGAATTTGTTATAACATTTATGCCATGAGAATAATCCAATTTTCAATTTTATATCTATTAAGCCATGGTCCTTTCACATGCTGTCATTGAAGCTTCATGAGACTTGGCCTGGGTTGTCAAATTTATATCTTTATTTTTCCCTATTCCGTTCTGTTTGTCAAATCAAGGTTCTGAAAGAAGCTACCAAAAATATAATCCTCATTTGCACCTTATCAGGCAATCGTCTAGTGATTTTCACCTATGTCTTCTACAGGCACTTTAATCTGCCAGCTTGCAGGATTAGTCTACTATTTCAACAGCCGACCCCTATGCTAAGATTTTGTCTTCTATAAGATGGATGATGTAGAAGTCTGCTTTCACATTTTATAAGGAGAACAGAGAGGGGGGGGGGGGGGGGAACATTTTGTATTTTATTTTTTGTACTTCCTCCGTCTTTTTAGTTGTACCCAAAGGGTTTGGGCCGTTTGGCACACATGTTAAGGAGAAAAGATTAGGAGTGCGAATTTACAAATCAACCCTTGTGATGTTTGGTAAAGCTAGAGAGAAAAAGTTGCTTAATTGTTTGGGACCATCGCATGTGCCAAGGTTAATTATGTGAATTGAAGGACCAAAAATGACCAAATAAGGTGTACAATTAATTCAAAACAGACAAAACAGGAATAAGGTACAACTCAAAGAAAACGGAGGAAGTATTTTTTTAGTCCTCAATGGTGTATGCTATAGCAACAATATAACATTACTTCATCTTTTACTTTGTTTTAATGAGATTACTTTTGCATGAAAGGAGTAACTCATGCATTGTTTTCTTGCTTCTCATTTTGGTTGCAGTTAAGAAGAGAGAAGGACTTGTTAAAAGAAACGCAATCCCAAAGCTTTGACTTGATCAAAGTAATTCGTCTATCTTTTTATGAACATTCTGTTATTTATTGACATGTATCACTGCTTAGTTACAGAATCTGTACTCTTCATCCTTCCATCCTCCGGACCCCCAACCTGGAAAAAAGGAAATATGTGCTGTTGTGGAAATATCATTTGATTTGTTGGAGTACTCAATTGAATCCTAGAGGACTTTGCAGCATATCTGGCGGCAGACAGTTTTATATGTACTCTTTGTACCCGCAAGTCTGTCTTTCCCTGATAGTCTTTTCTGTATATGAAAAGAGCTATTATCAGTGTGCCATCCTTTTTATTAATATATTTGTTGTTTATGATGTGCCTTCTAAATTCTACCAAAAACTGATATGAAGCCTATTGATGAATCCACATAAACAATGTGCGCTGATGGTATATAGTTCGGGAAGTCCCAAACTAAAAGGACACTCTGGAGTGAAGGATTTATGTTTTCAGTTGGTGATATTTACATTCTGGAAGGATAGTCATTGTTCTTTTTTACTGTTCTGTACATTAATCTGTTCTTCATTATTCTATGGTGATGTTAGAACAAGTGTGAAACTCTGCATGCTACCATGAGGCTTGGTTATGTTTTTTATTTATTACTAAGTACTAGATTTTATGCAATGCAGAGACTGGAGCTGCATGTAAGAAGACTGAATGAGGTTCGCTTGGAAGATAGGAGGCGCATTCAGGAGTTAGAAAAAGAGTTGAAAAACTGCCATCAGGAAATTGGTAATATATTCATCCCTTTTTGTGCAATCTGTGCACTAGGCTTTCTTCCCTTTGTCACTGTTTGTATTTATTTTGGTGGTGCGAGTGCGGGATTGAGTCATCCACTCAACAGGACCTATCTTGATTGATAAGATTGACAATTTTTTGAGGAAGGTGAAGATTAAGGACGGCATTAGGGAAACAAAACTAAACCATCATGGACAGATGACCACCAAAATCTTTTTTCTTTGTTTGTTTTGGTGAACTGCTGGAATCTTTGTACAATATCAAATTCAAAATTACCCAAATGTCTCTTTAGAGGATCCTATCCTGTGACTTGTGAGATCATGTGTGTAGTTTTCTTCCTCCAGTTCCTAGATTGATTTGCTGGTGCTTATAAGCTGTAAATTTTGCTATGTTTGTGTGAAAGCATCATTATTCCTTTGGTGCATAATTTGTCCTCTTTAGACTTTTTGCAGGATGAGCTGAATGCAAGGAACGCAGATGTGAATCATTTGGAAGAGCGTCTTGGGAGCTTCGAGATGAAAATAGTTAACTTTGACCTTTTGGAGGAGGAAGTTGTCGGTCTAAGGGAGGAACTGAAGAGTTCAAACTCGGAGTGTGATTTCTTAGTTCAAGAGCTAGGCACTAAAGAAACACAACTCCATCAATCAAGATTGCATATAGAAAAACTAGAAGAGTCTATTGCCTCTAATGCATTGGAGTACCAATGTGAAATAGAGAGCTTGAGGTTGGAAATGATGGCCTTTGATCAAAGCAGTTGTGAGTCTAAAGATTTCAAGGGTAATGGAGATAAAATGTGCCATGACCTCCATGAATATGAAGAACTTATTAAGCAGCTTAAGGAAGAACTTAAGAAAGAGAAATTTAGAGCAAAAGAAGAAGCAGAGGACCTCGCGCAAGAAATGGCAGAATTGAGGTACCAAATGACAGAGTTACTGGAAGAAGAGCGTAAACGCCGTGCTTGCATTGAACAAGCCTCGTTACAGAGAATATCTGAGCTAGAAGCACAGCTTCTGATAGAGCAGAGGAAATCTGTTGGCCCTCTTCAGAGCATTTGTGAAGCATAATAGTTTTGATGAGTTCAATACTGTTTTGCTCTGTAAGATTTTGTAAACTTAAGAGGATTACCTGAACAGGGTTTCTATAACTGTATATAAAGCCTCCTCATTCTTCCTTAAGGTTTTCTCCTCCAAGAGCACCATCATAATCAAGCTCTATCTCACCGCAACCAAGTCCACCGCCATTAAAGAACCTACTATCAACCAACAAAACCACCTCTCATTCCAGCCCTCCTTCAGAGATCAATCGGGAACCCATCGAACCCACTACTCGTTGGCAAGGTCAACGAGCCCTGTCGAAACACCCCCAGTGAAAACCATGTCCGTGAACCGCATCCTCTCCTGATCAACGGTCATGCTGAGCTTTTCCACAAAGGAAATAACACAGACCAGGACCCCTCCCTGATTCACACATAATCCATTTTGGTATTGGGGTTGGGTACATGGTGCGAATTGATCAAAACTTTGTGGCTTTATACACGGATTATGCTGAAACGCTAGAGTATTATCCATCATCAATATATCTCTGCTTCAATGGCAGACCAATATCTCCTTTGACAATAGTTGGAGAGTCGGGGGTCAGAGACAATTCTGGAGCTAATCGAATTAATAACTGGAACTTTTTAACTTTTGGAGTACTGTTCATGTACTTACTTTGACCAGTAATTTGGGACTAATATATAATATAATACAATATTTACCAATGAGCATCTAAGATGTTATTAGATTTATGTTAAATATATATTTACAGTATTTCAACTTTTTATAATTTTCACAATTAATAATTGGAGGTATTAATGATTAAAGTTAACTTTATTTGTTTTTTTTTTTTTTTGAGGGGCTTTATTTGTTAATGTAATTGTTTTAACCGTATTTGGCTTTGGTGATTAAAATTACTTTCAACGGTACCAACTATTAGCGATTTATTTTAAACGTTACCAACTATCGTTTATTCAAAAACAGTACCAACTATTGGGCATATTTGCAACAAACGCTATATGGTGACACGTGTCACACTCTTACTAGTTCATAATCAGAAAAATTATTGCAAATATACCGTTTATTGCAGATAGGCCCAATAGTTGGTAATGTTTTTGAATAAACGATAGTTGGTACCGTTTAAAATAAATCGCTAATTGTTGATACCGTTGAAAATAATTTTTCCTTTTAAATAATGTCGACGAAAAAATAACTTTTACGAAAAATATGAAATGAACCAACACATCACTTCACAACCATTTATTGAATGAGAAAATGTTAAATATGGATCGTTAAATATCTAAAATTGAAATATGAGTGTTTGAAGAATTTTGTAATTACAAGTAAAATGAGGGTCTAACAATTTCTTTATTTCACATTTAGATATTTAACATTTCTCCTTATATTGATGGAAATTTGAATATACTTCATTTTTTTTTTTGAGGGGAAAGAGAAGTGCATTAATCAAAGGGACAAGGTGTCCATAAGTACATAAGGTGTTACAGTACTAGGACAATGATGCTCCCAACATTGTTCAACACCAAAAGGCACAACTCTAGCAAGGTTATGGGTAACAGTATTCCCATCCCTTTTAACATGAGAAAAAGAAAAAGAAGAAGATGCATTACACATAGAAAGAATGTCCCCAAGTATTGCATCCAAATCTGAGAAGAAAATAGCTGCTTTCGTTAACCTCTTCGTTGCTACCAGAGAGTCGGATTCAAAAACCACATCACCATACCCATGAGCTTTGGCCAAGCGGGTTGCCATGTAAATGGCCTTGCATTCAGCTACCTCGGGAGGCCAGTAGGCACGCACACGTCTAGTTGCAGCAAAGCACACCTTACCTTCCGAATCGCGGGCTATCACTCCAAGTCCCACCCATCCTTCCTCGGACAAACTTGCATCTGTATTCAATTTAATAGCACCAATCGGGGGAGCATACCATCGGCTTGGGCTCGGGGCCGCAGGGGAGCGCACTCCTCCATAAATCCTCACAGCATAGTTATTAAAATCTTCAACTTGTCTCATAATTCTCTGGCCCACAATAGTGACAGGGTGACTTGTATGCTCAAAAACTCTCCTGTTTCTTTCAACCCAAACGTTCCATAGGATATAACAACCCTTTTGAACCACATTAGTATCCATCTGACTCCATCTGACTAGGGTATCACACATGCCTTCATCTTCCATCCCTGGCAATAATATGTTACTGTCCAGCTCTTCCCACAATTTGATCGACATCGGGCAGCGATAGAATAAGTGTGATTGTGTCTCATCCTCTCTATCACAGCAGGGGCACCCTGCTTCATCGATAAGGTGGCGTCTCTGAAGCACTTTCCTTACTGGGAGTGAACTTGTGCAAGCACGCCACATAAAATGACGTACATTAGGCGACACATTTAAGCTCCATTATATATTCCACCTTATGAAAATCCTCCAGGTTGCCCCCTTTTCCCAACATATAAGCAGTTTTCACCGAATAAGTGCCGTTCTTAGAGTACGCCCAAGTTAACTCATCATGTAGACATCTGGTGCTTAAAGGAATGGCCAAGATACACTGTTGATCACGTTCATTGAAATGACTATCGATTAGTTCCACATTCCACTCCTTCCTTTCAACATCCATCAAATCTCCTACCAGTTCAAGACCCTCCACTCGAGCACTCTTGATGAATCTACCTTCTTCATCTCCTACCCATGGTGCACTCCATATGTCAATTTTAGTTCCATCTCCAACCCTCCAAATCAAACTCTCCAATACCAAACTCTTCGCACCCCAAATACTCTGCCACGAGTAGCTATGCGAGTATCCTAACCGCGCTTGACAAACATCACCATGAGGATAATACTTGGCACTCATTACCCTACTCAAAAGGGACTCTTTATTATGCAATAATCGCCACACTTGTTTGCCCAATAAAGCATCATTAAAAACTGCAAGGTCCTTAAATCCCATACCCCCCATACACTTGGGTTTGCACATTTTCTCCCAACTTAGCCAATGCATTTTCCGCTCATCCCCTTTTCCTCCCCACCAGAATCGAGCCATTGCAGAGTGGATTTCTTGTATGACAGCAACCGGAAGCTTATAAACTCCCATTATGTATGTAGGCAATGCTTGGATAACAGCCTTGATCAGAACCTCTTTCCCAGCTCGCGACAATAACTTTTCTTTCCAGCCCCTTAACTTCTTCCACATTCTATCTAATAGTTCCCGAAAAAGCACCTTCTTAGACCTCCCCAAAGAGTTGGAATACCAAGATACTTCTGGTGTCTATCAACTTGCCTCATATGGAGAAGATTTATCAACTCTTCTTTTTTCGCACAGCTTACACCGCTACTAAAGGATACTTCCGACTTTTCATAATTAATTTTCTGCCCGGATGCTGCTTCATATTTGTTGAGAACATCAACTATTGTCAAGCACTCCTGTCGGGTAGCCCTAGTAAAGAGAAGATTGTCATCTGCAAAAAGAAGGTGAGAGATTTCTGGACCATTCCGGCTTGCTTTCGCACCATGAATTTCTTTCGTAACCACCTTTTGTTTAATCATATGAGAGAATGCATCAGCAACCAAGATAAACAGGAAAGGAGATAAAGGATCACCCTGGCGTAATCCTCTAGAAGGAGTAACAGAACCACATACCCTTCCATTAATAATGAAGGAATACGAGAGGAGACAGTAGCAACACAACTCATAACCAGATTGACCCATCTTCCATCAAATCCCATCGTCAATAGTAGCTTCCTGAGGAACCCCGCTCCACTCTGTCATAGGCTTTACTCATGTTTCCTTTGAATATACTTCATTACTTCAATAAGATTAAAGTGTTCTATCAATCCAAACATATATTAGTATAGTAACTTAAGAAATCTTTTTATTCTTCACTATTCCCTTTATTGTTTACTTTGGAACGGTAACTTGTGACTTACCCAAATTGGATTTAACTGTCACCATCCAAGTATCTAACCATATGAGACCCTTAGTGGTTTTAAAGTGCTCATCGTGTCTTTGTGACAACAATAACTCTAATTTACATCAGTAAAATCTTGGCAGAAGTTCTTTTGGATTAATCAAACTCTAAGATCAAACATAATCCCACCAATGGCAACAATAATTTGTCCCTCAAAATCAATATTATCTCCAGTATTCACAATCTCAAAGAAATCATCAATCACACCATCATGGCAATGGAACCCAAATTATCAACCCCACAAATTTACTGGTCCAAAGATGGTTTCTAGTGGTGGGTTTTTTGAGAGACGTAGCAATAGCAATTTTAGACCCAACAACTCTTCTTCTTCATCTTCTTTTGACAAGAAAAATGGGCAGATTGTTGTGGATACTTGTTTGGTAGTTCCTCCACCAAATTTCAGAAAACCTCGTGCCATTATTAAGTTCCTTGGTGGAGCTTTTATTGGCAAAGTTTCTCATGTTACTTACAGGTTTGTCTTTCTTTAATTTGAAGAATTTGAGAAATTTTGATTTTCAATTCAAATTTATTTTGGAGAACTGCATTTGGGTGTTTGGCTAATTGGGTTTGTGGAGTTTAAGTCAGTAATTTGGAAAAAATAGTGAAAGTTGTTAGTTTTAATGGGTTCTTGTTCTACATGATTTGCTTAATTTTTGTTTATGTGGTTTTTTTTTGTTGAGAGGAAAACCCACATGGAGAGTCCTATCCTCGTGGACTACTCCGCCTATCGCCAATTGGTTCTAAGATGGAACCTCATCGCCCATGGGTTTGTATGTAGGCCCTTTGGATATGTGTTAGGTTTTCCCTTAATTTTAGCTGTTTAGTTGAGCTATTTGGAATTCAAGGATGAATATCTTTTTTTGTCAATGTGAAAGTTATTCATTAAGTTACTACTATTTTAGGTCTATCAATGGTTCTTGCTTGATTTATACATGTGTGTAGACTAAGAATTTGGGTCCTAGAATTATGGACTTAGATACTGAGAATTAGTGGTCTTTATGGTTTTCTTTTATTTCTATTCAGCTATCTAATAGAGCTATTGGCAAAGGAAGGATATCTTGTTGTGCTAGTTCCTTATAATGTGACATTCAATCATGAAGATGCAGCTAGGCAGGTTTATGAGAGGTTTAATGCCTGCTTGGATATTCTTCTCACTTCTGGGTTATCTGATGCGAAACTCGATGCTTCCCAGCTCGTTGGCCTTCCTATTTTCTCTGTTGGCCACAGGTATGTTACTCTTTTCAGTGCTTCATCTATGATCATGCTTTGTTGATTGAATTTGCCAAATCTGGTTGCAGAGTTTGGTGAATGTGGTGCATTTCTATAGCATTCTGTTTGCATTCGTCTTTTGGATTATGTTGTGTATACTGTACTCAGTAATTATAGGATGGAGTCATAAAACCTGTCCAATTGACAGTACTGTGGATCTAGTTCAATTATTGTATCACTTTTTTATCTTTTACCATTAGAAGTTGGATGCTATGTGCTATGATATCTTCAATAATCAGTATTAGTCTTTTATCTATTGGAGACAAGGAGAAGAAGATTGAATAAGATACTTGATGGATTTTAACGCTATGTTTGTTTCACAGCAATGCTGAAAAATGTGGACCACATTGTTGGAGTTGTGGGAGATTTAACTTGCCATCAACAGAAAAGACACTATCATTGTCCATTGATTACTTTCTTTGTTTGATTTTCCTGCAGCAATGGAGCACTCCTTCAGGTGCTGACAGCAAGCTACTTCTTTGACAAAATACCAAAGGTTTATTCCCCTTTCGTCTTCTTTGATTGTTTACTCACTTACTGTAGTAGTCGGCATATTTAAGCCCAAATTTTAATTTCTCAGACTTATAGTATATAGGAAAATGAAATATGTCAATTATTAGTTATATTAACTTTGGCGATCTGCACTATGTGACGAAGAATATGTCTCTTGTGGAAGGCTAATGCCATAGTGTCATTCAACAACCGGTCAGCAACCGAGGCAGTGCCGTACTTTGAACAGGTACTAATTATGCCTTTGCTCATATTTTGGTTTCAGTTATCATTATCATTTGAATTTTATAATACTACTGAATTATTCCTAATTTCCTTTTTATTTTTTGCTAATCAGTTAGATGTGCTAGTGCTTCAATCCAACTTATTTGTAGGAACTGTGAGCTACTCTTGGGGATGTACCTCTGAGTTTTCAGAGTTCTGAACATATACCTATAAGGAGTTCTCTAGTGTCTCCACAGTATAATCTATGCAAATAACTTTTAAGTCAAAAACTTGTAGACTTGACTCATTCCATAGGTCTTTAAATTAAGCTGCTTCACATGCTTTGGTTAGTTTCTGCTGGGGTCATGTCAGTCAATTGTTCCAACTAAATTTGATTCTTGACTTATTGAAAGGAAAATATCATATTTCCTCTTTGATCTCTTTTAGAGCAGTAGTTCACTGTAAATAGAATGCTGCTGGCTGCACCTGCAGACTTTTGAGCTACACATAACATATGATGCTGATGCAATTTATCACATTCACATCCATTAACAGCAAACTTAAAATATGAAATAGGATTCTTCTTTGTGGCATAATCATTACTGTCAAGCCTATTAGATACTCTGAAAATATTTTGATGTGTTGAAGGTCTGAACTGCTTCTTTCTTACCTCTCATTTTTGTTTTGCTTGTCACTATGTTGTGGTTTCATTGATGAGCATTGTGACTGGGAAACATGTGAATCATTGCTTATTAGTTGTGACTTCTGACTTATGTTCCTTGGACTCGGGTACTTGTGTCGGGTGCGGTATGTGTTCAAGTGTTCGACTAGGGAATTGGCCCAAAACAGTGTCGAAATGTCTGTACCTATGTCAAAGTATCAAAGATTCGACACGGATACTTGAGGTGAAATGAAGAGTCCAAGTAAATAGCTAGTGATAACGCAAAGCAGCATGTGAAATGATGAATTCGCTGTGGCGTTCCATTTCCTTCAGCTCTTTTTTCATTTTAATTCAGTTGAGGTAGCTTCTAGAATTTGTAGAGACACTGATTAGTTACAAACTGATACCAAGGTCATATGTCGATGTCTGCTTTATTTGTTATCGTATTATCTGTTTTCATGGACACCAAGATTCCTGCCTCTTTAAAACTTTTGTGGACCTGTATTTGATTATCCTTTTATGCTTAGGTACTGTTACTTGTGTGGGTTAGTTGGGCAATATTAGGAATCTGGTTCAGCTCCTTGGATCATTAGCTTTTCACCTTTTGTATTTGAAAATATCAGCTTTCTTTTCTAGATGGTAATTGTGGTCTGTGGAACATTTTCTGCAGCTGGGGCCTTTACTTAGTCAGGTTATGCCAATGGTGGAAACAACTCCAGCATATTCAATGGCAAGCAGTGTATCAGGTACGATTCTAATCATTGCGGAGCTCCATTGTATTTTAGTATGTTCCATTTGTAGTCTTCAGATGGATTCTTAATTTTTTTTATAATTTTTTTAGAAATTAAAAGAATGCCAATTCAACTTATCTGTTGTTTTAGACTTTAATAATCAGTTTATCTCTCATAGACTCGGGTCATCAATGACAGTACATGCAGAGCTAGGATCCATATTCAGTACTACTGTCGTTCATTTAAAACCGTTTTTGAACTGTACTCATACAGTTAACTACTACTGAATCTATGAAGTTCTACTTAGCTAAATGATCACTTGTTTCACTTCTCTTCACTATGGTCATGAGCTAGAATCTAGATTAAATGCTAGCATCTTGTGATTAAGCAACATATGTTGCTTCTCCCCCAAGAAAGATAAATAACCTAAGATTGCTCATATTTATGTGTTGACCATGCTGTTTGAGTGGAAACCTGCAATAAATTGTGTCATTATTCAAGTTGAAATGTAACAGCTTAATGATTATTGAAATGTAAGTGCTCCTCACTTTTCTATTTATATTTAGTTTGTAACAACATTTTGAAGAATTTTCAGAAACTATCCTAGACTACTGGAGCCTTTTTCATATTTCTTTACAACCTTGTATGTATGAATGTAGTGAAATTGGGAAAACTAGTGGAAAAACATGTCATACAGTCTGGTCCTGTTGCATTTTCTATCATGCTCCTTGAAGTCGTAAATACAAGTCAATCTAACATCCGAGGTTGCTTATTTATCAAAAATGTCTTGATCATTTTAATTGTGCTTTCTATCACTACTGCATTACATAGGAGATGCATGGAAAGCGCTACTAGATGGAGCTGGAGCAGTAATATCACAAAATGATCCTGAGTTGTTATCTTCAGTCACTCAGTTTGTGGATCAATTGCCCTCGGTGTTTAATGAGGTACTGTTAATCTGAGCATGCACTTCGGTCTAGTCTTTTTTTTCCCACATGTATAAAGATTAGTTTCGGAACAATTAAGTTACTTATTTTGTTACTCCAATTTCCAAATTTGAATTTTTGATACTTCAATTTTATATGATCTTATTAGGTTAGAGAGGGAGTGTCCGAGTTCCGGCCTACACCTGCAGAAAATCGTGAACGTTGTAAGGGCTCATACAATGTCCCACACACATTACTGGTATGATATGTTTCCCTCATCATCTTCTCTTTAACACCATGATTCTGTTATCTTCCTTTCATCACAGTGTCGTCTGTCTCAGGTGAAGTTCAGTTTTGATACAATTGACGAGACAGATCTCCTTGAAGAAACAATGAAGCCCCGTGTTATGTCTATTGGTGGAACCCTGGAGAAGGTCCAACTAAGTGGTAACCACCTGACACCATGCATACAGGTAATGTGTTATAACAAGTCCACTTTCCTTAGTCATACGTGTACCTCTTTAATGACATTTTGAGCACATACATTTTTTTTTTCTGAAGAGGAAGAGTAGAAAATATATATCTCGCCAAGTTCTGCTGAATTTATCTGTCTACTGAGTATATGGTGATTAAACTGATCAGGATCCAAAATGGCAAGTAGGGGACCTCTACACGCCTGTGGACGCTATTGCTCAAGGCTTGAAAACTGCTTCATTGAATGACACCAAAGTTCTTGCCCAAACCATAAGCAATTGGTTCAAACGTTTTGAAGTGTAATGTGTTGAAGCCTTAAAAATGGTTTTAGACCCTGCATTTTATGACTTGATCTCTTTGCAAAGAAGGAAACTGTGATGAGAGAGCAGATTTATTGGTCGCGTGCAGGATGATTCGAGCTTTCGACTATAGTTGGTGTCTGGCTGATGGTCCATTGACAGAATCACTGATGATATTACGTGATGTATCTATTAGGAAAAAGGAATGGGATTTGATTATTCAGGAGGGATAAATGGCAAATGACTTAAATCTTAAATACTATATGTTTTACTTGAAAACATTATGGGTGAATACAGGAAAATGAACCTTATTATCATTTGTACAAACTACAAAGTTGTTGGTAGTATGAAAGTTGAGCTTAGTAAACGCGAAGATTGTTAAACTCTTTTCCCACTTGCTTAATTATGACTTGTAATGGACATTAAAAAATGGCAGATAAGCATACAATTGGGATTTGGTAGGATGACGAATTCATACATCGCATGGTTTTTATATAATTTATTTACTACTCCATATGCTAGTATTTAATTGGTCATTTCGTGGGAAAGTGTATTATATACTTTTATCCTCTATTCTAGCTATTTGTTTTTGCATGTAAATTGTGATAAGTCAAAGCTCAAAACATCATGTTCCATGCACATCCTTATTTTGATGAGGGCGTACACATTTTGTATCCATGGTCAATAACATTTTGTAAATTGTTATTAGAGGAAAGGGAGATAAGCAAGCAAGAAACACTTTGAATGGAACATAGAGAGTTTTCATTAGCTAGATAGTTTAAATAATTTTCTAGATAGTATTTAAAGTTAAAATTATTCTCCATATGATGCGTACGGATAATTATTTACTATTCCATCCGTCTCAATTTATAATGCTTGTATTTCATTTTAGGGTTTTTAAAATGTTCTTTTTGTTTCTCATCTTTTTTTATTTTTAGTATGGTACTATATTTTTGTTTTTTGCTCATTTACCCGTTTAATATTTGTCATTATTTTTACATGTAAAGTTGTAGTCATATTCAATATTTGTATTTTTCGATCCAAATGTTTATCTTCTTATGCAAATAATTATCTT
The DNA here is from genome assembly GCF_026745355.1 of Beta vulgaris subsp. vulgaris. Taxonomy (NCBI): domain Eukaryota; kingdom Viridiplantae; phylum Streptophyta; class Magnoliopsida; order Caryophyllales; family Amaranthaceae; genus Beta; species Beta vulgaris. The sequence continues at coordinate 55,363,963 of NC_079206.1, forward strand.
TCATATGCAAGTACTATATTTAAAGCAAATGATGAGTTCTTTAATTTTTGTGCAAAATGAGAAACAATCACTATAAATTGGGACGGAGGGAGGGCATTGGAGTTCAAGGCAAGAACTTTATTTTCTGATCGATGTGGTGATGAAGTTGTTAACTTAATACAATTATACAAAGGTCTAAATCTAATAAATAACTCATAGTGGTGTTGGTGTCACCTTTGATTCCATAAGTCTTTGGACCAAATTTCACCCCTTGTAAGATGGATTTCCAATCTCCCTTCCCAATCACCTTACATACCTAATAAAAAATAAATATCGATAATCTTTTAAAAGCATTCATGTCTATTAGAGAATAGTTTATCTCTCTTACTTCGCATTTTGACATTCATGCATCCAGTGGTAGTATGGTGCCAAATATGTTATTTTGTGGAGGAGAGGAAAAGTTGGTGGACATATAATAAGGTAATTGGTTGCAACTTGCACCTGTTCATTTCTCCGATAATTATTGACTCTAAAATGAGCACATCAACGGGTTAGTCCATCATACTCGTATGACGCTAAAGTTGAAATTTAAAAATGGAGTTCAGATGCTGCCACGACACACCATCAAGCCTCTCATGCCGCACCGAGCTATAACAGGTCCACCCTCATGCCCGCTCAAACCATGCACAACCCTAACTTAAACGAAACATTAGAGTAAGTAAAACTTTGAACTTAATTTGTAAGAATCAAATTAAACTTAGACTATAAGAGAAAACAAATTGAATTAAGTTTTTATTAATTCAGTCCAAAAGAACAAAACCTTAAAAAAAATGTAAGGAGTTTAAGTCCGCCCACCCCCATCTTCAAAAAGTTTGATTTGTTCAACAAAAGTAGTTCTTCATAAATCAAACCTGAAAAAGAAAGTTGGAAGTCTTAGAAGGTTTAAGAATTAAGATAGAGAGAGAAAACAACAACGTAAGAAGGAGAGAGAAGCCGTGTTCTTTAAAACGGGCAATTTCTTTCTAACTTCCTCCACTTCTAGACCATTTCTCCTCTCTCTTTCTTCTTCATTATTAAGTCTTCTTATCTTTCTTATTTTCTTAACAACTTAATTTTCTACCAAATATCCCGCTTTTTTCAATTTCAGGTACTACCCTTTCTATTATCTTCTTCACCATTTTACGCTTTTTTTTTTATGCTCAAAGATGGAGTAATTCAAGTATTACAATTTAGAATCCAAGGTTTTAACTTTGTTTATTGCATTTTTTTTGGTTGTTTTACTATTGTTAATATTGTAACTTGTGTAAGTGCTTAATTTTCATGTGATTGAAGTATTTTGCTTTCAATTTATATGCTTTTTGAGTTTTTACTGTTGATTATTAACTTCAAATTCGAAATTAAACCCATATTTACTTTTTTCTCTTTTGCTAATCTCCTCTTTCTAGCATATAAAAAGATTTAGGTCGTATTAATCTTTCTCTGAATGATTAAATATTCTTCTTTTGTGGGTATTGTTGATTGATTAAAGTGTTTTGATTTAACTACAAAACGAACTCAATTGATTTTGTGGGTGATTCACATATGCTGGGTTGTTTGTTGTTCTGTGTTTGGTGCTTAATTGTTAAGAATAAGCTGTTTGATCCATATTTAAACCCTGTAATTTGGAATTAAGTTCTGTGTTCCAAGTTGATCTTAAAAGTAAGTAGAGTTTCTCAATTGATTTGAAATTGGTAATGCTCCCTTAATTTATATGTAAGTTTTTTCGCTTTTCGCGAATGGTTATGTATGATGGTTCATGTTAGTCGACCCCAAATCATTTCGGGACTAAGGCTTTGTTGTTGTTGTAGTATTGATTTGTAAGATTTATATGTTCGGCATTTTGTTAATCTTGCTTTAAACGGTTAGGTTGGGTCGTCTATTAGTCAATGGAATCCAAAGAATTTTTGAAAATGAAGTTAAAGGGAATACTTTTATGTCCACCTTTTTTGATTCTTTCCCCCTTCCTAAGTCTCATTATATATCTTCCCTTGACTAAGTTGTAGCTTTCCTGCTGAATCTTCTTTCTTATTTTTTTGAAGTTTTATAAGGAATGCAATGTTTATAAATATTTACATCTATCTTTAGTGTTGTTATGAATCATGATTTGGTTTTATAAATTGTATGCTTATGCTTTCTATATCCATCTTATGCAGTTTGTTGCTGTGCTGCTTCAGTTTTGGATCGGGATAATTTCCAGAAACATTGTACAGTCATTTTTCGCTGTGAAACCTGACCATTTCTGTTCAGTACTTTCGTACATAACATACAATTTTTGGGAATGATTGGTATAAAGAACTCACCGTTACATAGGTTTGCTAAGCCTAGCTCAGCTCGCTCGAAAGTTCCTAGTAATGCGAGCTCTAATCCTTTTGATTCAGATGATGAGTCTGATAGGAAGCCGAAGCAAGGATCTGCTACAAAACCTCCTTCTGCACCGCCAAAAGATTTACCAAATTCTAGCATGACTAACCCTTTTGATGATGACGTTGATAATCGAGAGAGAGAAGAAAGTTCATCCACCTCTAAGTATTCCTTCACCTATGCACAAAGAAACAAATACAAGAACGATTTTTATGATGCAGGTGGTGTGGATAATCAAAGTGTGGAAGATTTGGAACATTATGCTGCGTATAAAGCTGAGGACACAACAAAGAGTGTTGATAACTGTTTGAGGATTGCTGAGGGCATAAGAGATGATGCTACCAAGACGTTAGTCACTCTTCATCAGCAAGGTGAACAGATTAGAAGAACCCATGAGGAGGCTGCCAGTATGGACTATGATCTAAGTCGGGTAGGTTTATTTTTTATTTTTTATTGGTCTTTACCGATGACAATATTGTTTGAGTAGGGAGGTACTCTTATTTTAAAAGTAATATGATCCTTAAAATTGTAGCTTCTAGATACTATTTACTATGTTTACTGCAGCATATTAACTCTATTACTATTCATGATGTGTTTGGTTGTATAGCATTGTATCTGTTTTCAGTTAGAAGTTCAGGAGATTGCGCATTTATTAATCCCCAGAACAATGTTGCCTGACCTTTGTTGTTTTTTCCAATAGTTAACCTTATAATAGTTTTGATCTTGAGTTAGCTGCTAATGAGGCTTCAAATTGATTCTCTCCCCTTGCAAGAAGGATCCCCAATTTCTCCCCCTTCTTGCGAGGGAATTCTCCTTACCTTTGAAAAATAATGAGGCTTCACATCTGAAGTCTGAACTACATGATCCTGGAGTAAAAAAAAATCTTTTAAGAGGAGACCATTTTGTCTTTTCCATACACACACTCGACTACTCGATACAAGGAGACATACTCACAACCCACATACGCTTGCAGAGCCATGCTCTCGGTTCCTTGTCCCCTCCTCGAGTCAGAGTTATACTCAGGCCACTCTTTTTCGTAGTTGGGTATGAGATTAATCAGTTTGTTTAGCGAGCCTTGAATTGTGAGTAACATGATCACTTTTCTTTCTAGGGTTTTTGAACACAACACATTAGGCGCTAGTGTTTTTTTGTTTTTCTTTTTAAAGGTAAGATGAAGTCCCTTGCAAGGAGGGGGGAAATTGGGGATCCGTTCTTGCAAGGGGTGAGACTCGATCCCAGGATCTTTGGGATCGGAGATGATGCTGATACCACTAGGCTATCACCTGCTGCTCATTAGACGCTAGTGCTTATTAGTCATGGTCTCTTCCCTCTTTTAGATGTATAGAGTATAATACAATTGTATAACTATATGGAAAGTTGCGTGACTGCTTCTGTAATATTCATGCAAGTATTCTGGATTTTCCCATTTTCTTTTATGGAACCATGACTAATATTATTTTCATTGATTGTAGGGGGAGAAGCTTTTAGGAAGTCTTGGAGGGCTGTTTTCTAAGACTTGGAAGCCAAAGAAGACTGCTCCAGTCAAAGGCCCTATTATGCTGAGAGGTTTATGTCTTTTCTCTTGTTTCAAAATATTTAAGATGTAAACATAGCTTTGGCACTTACAGATCTCATTTTCAGCAGATGATCCTGTTTGGAGTAAAGGTAGCCATTTGGAACAGAAGGAGAGGCTGGGATTGACATCTACCAAGAATGGACGCTCAAAGTCTAGGACTCCACCCCCTGAACCCACAAATGCATTGCAAAAAGTTGAGGTTTGTATTTCTGACTATATCCAACAAAGCTTACGAGCTTTTTTGAAATTTATGAGCTTTATCAAATGCTTTTAATCTCGTCAAGTAATTTTGTCAAAATTTAGATCATCATGTATCTATTGCATAACTAATTTAGATTTCAATGGTAAATTCTAGCACAGGACTGTCTTTAATTATACAAGGGAAAATGTAAACTCATTTGGGCCATATCTTAATAGAAGTCACCCTATAATATACAAAGTCGTCCTTATTTCTTATGATAATTAATAGTACATAATTTCTGATCACACAACCATCTCATCTCATACAGGAATGGATGCCTCAATTTTGTTTAATTTGGATTTTTAACTTCTTCTGCTAATTCTTTTAAACAGGCGGAAAAGGTGAAGCAAGATGATGCCTTGTCAGATTTGAGTGATCTGTTAGGCGAGCTGAAGGTTATGGCACAGGACATGGGATCTGAGATTCAGCGGTTAGTCTTGCATTCATTAAGCCTTTCGACTTCTTCTACTCTGAATTCCTAGATTTGAACCATGCTAATGCTACCTTCTCGTAATACCGAGAATTCACCATTGGTTGTTGTAGCTGGCTACTGTTTGGCAAGCTTTTTGACATAACATTTGATGTATCCATTTCAGGCAAAACCATTCATTAAACCACGTTGATGATGATGTTGCAATCTTGAATGATAGAGTTAAAGATTCCAACCAACGTGCACGCCGGTTGCTTGGGAAATGATGAGTTTAGCTTGCGACATGGTAACTTCAACCCAAGGATGCCCTTTCAGTTTAATGGCCTTCCTAAATTTCTTGCTGTTTGGGTAATTGGGTTTGTCAAACGATTGTGAATCAGGGAGGAGGATTATTTGAAAAAACATTTTTGTATGTGCACTATGTCTGTATTTGATATTTATATTAGCTCGTGAATAATGAAAAATATCGTAAAGTATCATTATCCAGTGACAAATTCACCATCGGTTTCCTTTTAACTTGCTCACTTAATTTTGAGGGAGAACCAAGAAGGAGGAAGTACAAAAGTTTGAAAGAAAAGATAAAAAGGTCGAGAGAGAAATTAAAAAGTGGGTTTAAATATTAAAAAGTGGATGACATTGTGGAAAAAGAGGATAAATTAGATGTGATATTTTACCAAAATTAGAAAAAGCAACCGTGTGTAGATTTTAAAAAAATCAATAAAAAAAGAAAGTGTAGATAAAAAAGAAACGAAAAGAGAAGTATATATGACGTTGATTTGGTAGCTTAAAGCTCATTTGGTGAAATCCTATAAATTTTTGTATGGGAGCAAAATTTTGGGATGTTGCATATTAAGATTGAGGGCCTGTTCTCCCCAGCTTATTTTCAGTTCAGTTCAGTTCAGCTCTAATAAGTTCAGTTCAGTTCAGCTCCAATAAGTTCAGTTCAGTTCAGCTCCAATAAGTTCAGTTCAGATCAGTTCAGTTCAGTTCAGATCAGTTCAGATCAGTTCAGTTCAGTTCAGTTCAGCTCTATTCTTTTATAACCATTTTGTTAAATATTATTATTATTATGTTGGTATAATTTATTTTACTAATTACTATTATTATTATTTAATATATATCATTACTATTAAGTATTATTATTATTATTATTATTATTGTTGTTTCTATATATTTTTTTTATTGTAGCTTTACTAATTATTATTACTATTATTATTAGGAGGAGCATGGTTTAGGTCAAAGCACAAATAAACCCACTTTTTTTAGCCCATAAACCAATCAAATCGCGTCAAGACGGTTTATGATGTAATTTTCGCGGTCCAACCCAATCATTATTTTTATTACTAAATATTTTTAAATTATTAAATCTAATTATGAAAATAGTAATATTAATTTACTTCTTAGATATTATTGTTATTATATATCATCGTCAAGTATTAATATATTAATACAAATAATATAAAATAATTATTATTAATTATCATTACTATCATTAATTATTATTATTATTAATATTATTTATTTATAACTGTCATTTAAAAATATTCAAAATACTACTATTATTATTATTCATTATTATTACTTATCATTATAATTATTATTTAATATTCATATTATTATTGTTTAAAATATTATTTATATATTTATTACATTCAATTTATTTCAATGTAATATAATTCAATTCAATTTAATTCAATTCAATTCAGTTCAGTTCAATTCAGTTCAGTTCAGTTCAGTTCAGTTCAGCTCTGATAAGTTCAGTTCAGTTCAGCTCCGATAAGTTCAGTTCAGTTCAGTTCAGCTTTGATAAGTTCAGTTCAGTTCAGTTCAGTTCAGTTCAGCTGTTTTATGCCGAAGAGAACAGGCCCTGAGGCTCTCCTAAAATGCAATTGCCAACCAAAATACCAAAACATGATCAGATAATTGGACTTATGAACAACGCACTGAGGAAGGAAAAGGAAAGTGGTTTTGAAAGGAACTAGGTTTTCAAGTTGGGCCAATGAACAACAAGTGTTGTTGAAAATCCTTGAATTTCGTTCTCTCCATAGGGTCCAGCAAAAGGGAGCAAAATTGTGGTATAGAATTTAATTTATGTTCGCTTTCTTTTTCTCCTTTACAACAAAATTATAGTTCACTATAAATATTGAAATCTTTGCCCTTTATTTTTATAGACTAACTTTGCCTATTAATTTAATTAAACCGTAAAAAAAACATAGAAAAATGGTTAAAAAGCTAGTTTCAATAAAAAAAATGAAAACAAACTGTAGATGAATGTTATTTACTTAGTCATCTACATTTTCTTTTTGGAGTATTGTTCTCTTTTTTAGATGTTTTGTTACCAACATTAAAAAATTTGTGGAATATAAAGTCAATTAATATACAAATTTTAATGTACATAGTTCAACGCGTTTTCTGTGTAGCCGATCAAAATGGTCGCGAGCGCGTCAGCTTCATTAGCTCATTTTGAAAAGGTCATATCTCACTTTCTTTTATATTCAAATCGAGCTTTTGACCAGCTATATGGAAGCTATCGAGCTAAACTTTCATCTCTAACTTGAATCTTCCCAAAATGTTGCATGTGCTTTGAGAAATGTTCATTTGAAGTCGACCCTTGTGCACAAAACTCCAAAACATCTTGATTTTCCCCGTTGAACACTTGTATGCTCGATGTGTGGAATGATGACCTATTGGAAGCAACAACTTAAACATAAGAAAAAAAAATAAGAGGGTGCATTAATCAATTTACACTTATGAACAATTGGGTCAACTTTAATGGACATTCTCATAGCACACTCAACGCTTTAAGAAGATTTAACTTGGATATGAAAATTTAGCTCGATAACTTTCCAACACTTGGTAAAAGACGAGTGAAATATGATCTCTTATTGAAAATGAGTTGAGGGATCGGAGCTGACGTGCGTGAACGACCACACCATTTGGCAGTCGACATATATAATAGTGTGTATCTAAGATTAATGTTAAGTATTATGACAGTGTTGCGTTTGATTTAATGCATAAAAATAGTCAACAATAAAATATAAGGGAGAAAGCAATAATGGAAATGAACAAAAGACACAAGCTAAGGATTTACGTGGTTTGATTAATGTGACCTAGTCCACCAGGTGGGGGATTCGAGAGCTTTTCTATAATTTTCAATAGAGAAACTTAGAGGATCACAAGCGGTCTTACAAAATAACCACCTAATAGGATTAGAACATTTGGAACCCTACTAATCTCAAAGAAGTGATATATCGTATACAAATCGATGAATTGTCAAAAAAGTTGTCAGTATTAGTTTTCTTCTTGCCTAATCTTTCCCGCTATATCAAAGTTACCCTAAGCATGATACATCGGATACCAAAGGGATAAACACGTACGCACCTATCCATGCATGTTTATCCTTCCCCCCAATATAGTAGTATAGTGCATGTTTATCCTTCCCCCCAATATAGTAGTATAGTGCATGTTTTTCCTTCCCAGTAAAAACAAAGCAAGGCTATAAATACCATATAACCCAGTTGCCCTCATTGTCCCATGCATGCACAAACTATATTCCATATAGTACTCTTAATCTAGAACTAAAATTACACAGAATCTCCTAGTAGCATGGGTGGCAGTCATGGGCGGATCTAGAGGGGGTACAAGGGGTACAGCTGTACCCCCATTATTTATGGAAAATAATGAAAACAAATCAATAAGTTGAGGTTTGTCTTGTTGGTAGCAAAAGGGAAAAGAAAGATCCATGAATTTACCGGCTGACAGCCTGAAGCCTCGCTAAAGCGGTCGTTGATTCTTGTTTAATATGATTATGTTTAAAGATTATAGTTTGATGATTTATTTATGAATCTAAGTTTATATAATTTATGTATTAAAGAAATAAAAATTCAGATTTACTTATTATATTTGAATTGGATTTTAAATTATTGAAGTATGGATTTTTAGGGTTTAATGAGTTGGAAAATTATAGTACGTAGTATATTATAGTTTGTAAAATTGAGTACTCTTATAATTATGATTATGTTTAAGTATGTTTTAATTAAAGAAATTTTAATGCATTATAAGTTGCTGGAATTTTTTATTATTATAGTTATAATAGAGTTTTAATTATCAAAGTATGAGTTTTTAAAGGTTTTTATGACTAATATAGTATTACTATACTAGGAAGTATTAAAAAATTGAAATTTTAATGATGGGAAAGGGTTTAAACACTTTTAAGAAGGGTTTAAAGTATTTTATTATTGCTTAAAATTCATAAAGGATTGATTGTGAATTTATATTGGTTGTTTTAGGAGGAAAATTCTCTTTAGGCAACTTTTAAACTTGTTAAAGTAGCCTCGAATTTTGTCTACACAAGGTACGTACATACTATGTGTTGATTGAATTAGTATCATGATTTTAAGGATGAGAATCATGTAGTATCATGTATATGAACTATTTTGAGTTCGTATATGATTTATATTATGTTAGTTTGCATGTTTTGTGTCGTTGTGTGAAACATGTCGATTATGAAATTATATTATGTTTGTATGAAAGATTGATGCAAGCATATAGTTGGAAACTTTATTTTATTAATTCACGTAGGGGAATATATATATATATATATATATATATATATATATATATATATATATATATATATATATATATATATATATATATATATATATATATATATATATATATATATATATATATATATATATCAGTTTGGATCATGATTGATCTTTTGTTCCCTTTTGATTATTTCACTACTTTATAAGGACCAAGGGACTTATTTGGTAAGTTGATATTTATACCTTTGAAAAGTAAGTTGGTTGTTAGCTAGGTTCAACAAATAAGGAAGATTGAATTAAAGAAGAAATTAATCTTGGGTTGTAAGTTGTGTGATCACTTATCTAATCCTATAATAAAAATAAAAGTTGTGATTGTTGATCATTAAATATTTTGTGATTGTTTGATCATGTATTATCTGTGTTGCTTGTGTGTCATAACAAGTAATAAATGGCCGGTAAATCATGTAAAGTGAAAATTGGATAGTAATAAGCTTTAGACTGGTGCACGTTTGAAGTATTGGACAAACAGGAGTTGGGGTACATGGTGAGCGCGCCATGCCTTTTTCTGGGATCGGATTGATCATCGTCCTATTTTATTTTTAAAGGTTCCTCGATATCGTCGGTCATGAGAATACGAAGTCGCGTTCGTATTTCGTCAAGGGAAGGCTGGTTTAGTTAGACAACTCGGTCGAGTAACTATTCCATTCAAAGTAATAAGAATGTTGTTAAAGTTTAATTCAGTAAAAGTTATATGCAAGTTATTATGTTATTATATATCCCTGTTTATTATTTATTAGTATCATGTTAGGATTGTTTATTTATTTATTATGTAGTACTCAGCTTTGCTAATTACGTGCTTTTGTTTGCCTGTGGTTGATCATGGTTATGCCTTATTGATCCTGTGATGATCAATTTAGGTGAACAGAGTTTCAAGATCAGTAGTGCATTATCATCTGGAGGTTTGAAGATGATGCATCATTGGGTTCGGGATTGGAGAGCTTGTGTATTTTAAATTATTTATCGTACTTTGGTTTTATATATTTTATAGTTGGTTTGTTTTTTTAGTTAACGTTGACGTTCTTGGTTAACTTTTGAAGTTGACGTTGTAGTTAATTAAATTTCAATTCTAAAGTTATTTATTATTGTTTTCCAATGCAAAGTTCTGAATAAGCCGATACATTATCACACGAGCGATAATACTTGGATGATTCTCTAACTTTTATATTGAAAAGGTATTTTGAAAAAGAGAGAATCATCGGGGTGTTACAAAAATTTTCCGGTGTTCACCCTTACACTACCCCACTGACGGCTGATCCAAGAGATGTTGGAAGATTGAACTATATATCAACATTCCATTTAAGGATGTTTGAAGGAGTAGAACACCATAATTGAAGGAGCCAGGCTGCCAGGGGAATCTGACGCAGTCGAAAAATATGGAGAAAAGGAAGCGCTAATCTCAATCAAGAACGAACAAATTTACAAGCAATAAATCTGTAGAAAATTCGGAATCCAACAGAAAAGAGTAGGAACTCAGTGACATTATTAAAAGTCAAAAACTGCCTCCCAATAATGACCTAATAATGTTTAAATACTTAACACAAAACCCTAATACGAAATTAAGGAAATAATAAAATCCGGAAATAATTAAAATGCTAATTTCGGGCCTTAAGCGAACTCGGATGGCTTAGAAAGCCTATAGGTCACGGCATAACGGTGAGTTTGACTTGTTGGCCCGTTCCGCTTCCAGAAAGGTATCGCAATAAGCAATTGGACTCCGAAAGCCCAATTAGTAGAAATCATTTCAGGCTCTTTTATTGAACTTCATTATCGAACTTATCTGCTAACCTTCCTATGTTAGTGAGGAAGGGGGAGGGGAGGCGCGAGGGACGGGGAAGGGGAGACGCAAGGGAAAGAGGGGGAGGGGAGGCGCGAGGGATGGGGAAGAGGAGGAGCGAGGGAAGGAGGGGGAGAGGGAGGCGTGAGCGAGGCAAGAGGGCTGCCGGAAAGGGGGTCACGGGGGCTGCCGAAAATGGGGTGGGGTCGGGGTTGGGTGGTGGGGCTGGTGGGTCTAGGGTTTGGGGGGTAGGGTTGGGGTAGGGAGAGTTTAGGGTTTAGTTAGGTTTAATTAGGTTAATTAGGTTAACTGAGGGGCGAGGGCTAATTAGGTTGACTTAGAGCTAATTAGGTTGACTTATGGCAAACTTGTAAATACGGGCTAACAGAGCACTAACGTCCGTTAATAGTAAAGGTATCTGGTGAATTTTGTTAAAAATCAAGGGTGCATGGTGAATTTTGAAAAAAGTTGGGGTATTTGGTGAATAAATTTTTTTGTCAAAGGTATTTGGTGAAAAAACCTTATATTAAAAGACGTTCTCAAGCAAGGAACGGTGTTACGTGACACTCTCCCTAGGAGCATTTTACTCTATGTAATTCATGTACAATAAAAAAAAATTAAAAATTGCATAGTATATGATTTGATCTCATAACTTCAAGTTTATGTACTAAAGTTTTAAGCAATAAACCAAGTTGTATTTAGTGTTAACATCTATCTATACTAGTATATTAAAAGGCGTGCGTAAACCAGGAGGTGCCACGTGGTGCTCTCCCTAGGGAGTTTAGTTCATGTAATCCATGTACAATAAAAAAAAAATTTGCATAGTATAAGTTTTGATCCCATGACCTCAAGTTAATGTACTAAAGTTTTAACCACTAGACCAAGTTGTCTTTAGTGCTATCATATCAAAGTACAATATTAATAAATGAAATTTTTCTTACCCGGGGCATAGTCCGAGCCTAATAACTAGCGTTGAAATTGAAAACTAGCAAGGGTTATCCAACGAATGGATGCTATCATTCATGCTAACGTGGACTACTCTCCAGTAGTTTTAAGGTGGAGTTGAGCATAGCATATCAATTTGGTCTTCCACCATATTTCTATCCCTTTAAAATTGCTGAGCGAAAGAGTGAAGATAGTCTCTCTCCTTCCTTATCCAATTTGATTCGGGCTTCAGCTCTTCTCTACACTACCTTTCAACTTGGTAAAATTCCCTCTCACTTTTATCTTTGCCTTTAAAATTGCAATGTCACTTATTATTTTTCGTTTGTTACATGAATTTTTGGTTAAAATATGGTTGTTGGTCAGATAATTCTATGCTCATTTTGATAAAACCGTTGTAAAAGAATTGTTCTTTTTTATGCTTCTTATCTGTCTGAAGAAATGCTTATGAGAAAGTTTTGCTATTTGGGTTTTTTTTAAGGGTGGGTTTATTGCTTGATTTTTAGTGGCAAAATTCAATAAAATTGTTATATTTCTGTTTTTGTGTTAGTTGATTGTATGTCCACATTTGCATTAGTGCATTATAGTTTTGTGATTGCTGTATGTTTCTTGTAAATTGGGTGTGTGAAATTTTTTTGATACATGTTGAAGTTGTGATTTTTTATTTGCTCAATTGTTTTTTATTGAATGAATGGTGAAAACATGGATTGTTTCCTAATTTCTGTTTCAGACTCAGCTATTCTGTTTGTTCTTTGAACTGGGTGATTGGAATTATAATTGATACTCCATTTATGTTTTGTGAATTGGCAGTATCATTATCAGTTGCTAATGTATTCAATTCAAATCTTTTGCTTTTTCCTTCTTTTCTATGTTTTTAGTTCCACTTCAAAATTGCTGGTAGATGGCTTGTTCATCTTCAACAGCATGGAGCATGGCAACTCTAAAAGCGGCCTTGCCTTCTAATCCTTCTGCTCCTGTGTTTAACAAGTTGCCGATTTCGGCTGTCTGTAATACTTCGTCCTCAAAGCCGCCAAGAGTGGGGCTATCGCTACGGAGTTCTAAGCCTCTTCTACCACAGTTCAGTGGCCTCACTGCTCTCTGCCCCCTTCTCCCCTCTGGATTAGGTATCATCTCCGTTCCTTTGAAAATATGGACTTTGTTGAGTAATTTTCCCTGGTGGTGATTTTGCTTAGTTAATTTTCATGATTGTTTATCGAATTATAGAATTTTACTGGAACAATGATTAGTTCATCCTTGGAAAATTTTGTGACTGTGACCTTGTTGAATGATTCTCCCTGGTGCCAATTTTGTAGCGTTCTTCATCATTGGGAATAGATACATGTAACAATGATTAGTTTATCTTATGGAACCTTACTGCTTAAGATGAAGTTCTATTATATAGGCGTCAAGATACTTAATATAGCGAATATGACAGTAGCCTTAGGTTCTTTGTGATGCTGGATTGTTATATTTTGATGCTGTGGTCGTATATCTCTTATGTCATGTCGCATTAATTGTTTAAATATGATCTCAATTCAGCCAATGAAAAAATTATGTTGCTGTACGGGAACTTTAGATTTCAGAAAATGCAAACAGAATTGGTGATTGTAATTTTCTTTAGCATAGAATCGTTTTCAAGGTATCTAGATTTTGGATAGTCTGCTTCTAAAAGAAGATAGAGATCTGACTATAGACCAAGACTTGTGTGGCTCTCCTTTTTTGCAAAGATTTTGTAAACATTTCTGGATATAGTTGTAACAGGTGCGATGCAGTTGCTACAATAGATGAGGATAAAGATCAATATAATCATGAGCATCTAGTAATGAGACAAAATGGTACTTGACTCCTGTGCTTTAGTTTTGTAAATAATAGGAAGCTTATATGCAGATGTATTTTGTAAGCTTTATCATATGTGTTTCAGAAGTTTGAATCTAGGGTCTCTTGTGTGGAAATAGCATTAGTCTGACATTATCATAACCAGTGGTTTTAACTTTGTATTTGGCCATAAGTTGAATGAGATGTCATATGTTTTTGTCCTATTCAACCTTTGGTGGTGCTCTTATCTCAGCTGTTTTTTTGACAGAGAACTCAGGTTTTGACAGTCTATTCAGAATCATTGATAATGGGGGCCGATTCTTTGCCATGAGACATGGAAGAAAAGTGCCTAAACTTAACAGGCCTCCAGATCAACGTCGTGCACTTCTTCGAGCCCTCACAACTCAGCTTCTTAAGCATGGACGTATAAAGACTACCAGAGCAAGAGCAAGTGCTGTGAGGAAGTATATTGACAAGATGATCACCTTGGCTAAAGAGGGTACTCTTCACAAAAGAAGGCAAGCGCTTGGGTTTATATATGAGAAGCAGATCGTTCATGCCTTATTTGCTGAGGTGCAAGATAGGTATGGAGACAGAAATGGAGGATACACAAGGATCATCAGAACCCTGCCAAGGAGAGGGGACAATGCTCCAATGGCCTACATTGAGCTTGTTTAGGTACTGTTCTGATGACTTCAGCTCCCTCTTTGTTATATTTTTGATGTTGGAGCGTGATATTTTCTAGAATTTTCGCCTTCGGAAGGTGTTGTTGGTTATTTACAGTCTGTAATGAAGTTTTTGTTTGATAATTTTTTGTTCATGGATATGCTAAAGTAAAGACTGGCATATTGTTCTTGTTGTGTAGATTTGAGGATTTTAGCATACATTTTTTTTTTTATTGTATTGCAATTCTTCTGTTCCTCTAGAACTACTATGATTAAAGTCATACTTCCAAGGAATGAACTTGTGGTTAATGTCAATGCCTTTGGATCCTTTTTTATTCTCTAGCCTTTTGGTTCAACAAATTGTGTAGAATTACGTTACTCTATTGATGTGAGATTTCTAAGTTTGATGTCCATGTATTATGTTCACCCTTCTGTTTGCTATCACACATATTTATTGCAGAGCTGATTGCAACTCCATGTCCAAGATCTTAAAAGCCATATATTCGCCACTGCATGACAATATATAAACTTTAATCGCATTGATGCGCATATCTTTGTACATTTCCATGCCTTTTTCCTGAATGAAATCCCCCCTAGCAATCCCATCATAGATGTCGAAGTAGGCCTTGGGTACATATCTATTGGGCCAGTCATGTTCAAGCTGTGATTTTGGTCACACAATAAGTGTTAAACTGTTAATTGACCAATGTAAATTGTGTTTATATACTTTTCTTTATCTCTGTACTTTGTGCACTTGAAATTATAGTAACTACTTTGTCCCTTTTATATTGCAAATGTCGTCAAGTTAGGTTCTGGCAAAAGCTGCTCTTTCAGAAGCATTGTCATAATTTTATCGCTGATCATATATACAGATGATGAGATTATAGATATAATTGGGTGCTTTTGTAGCTTATGCTATTGCAGACAATTGATTACTTTGATCCAACTGATTTCCATGCTGTATATAGTTGACAAATCCATAGTTGCTGAATACCTTACCTTTCTGTTGCTCAGGTGAAGGTTTACAGTTGGTGAAGTGGTCACTGGAAAACCGATTGAGTATGCTCCACAACAACATGCTTCAATTGAGAAACTTTTGATAAGTAGGAATTCATCTTTTAATGTTAATCACTTTAGTTTCAGTGCAGTGGCTGATTATTACGACAGGAAAATCTGTATTTGACAATGGATATAGTAAATTGGTGTTTCTGTTAGCCCCTTCTTTGCTAGTTGTATGTTCTGTTCAGGGCATATATTATGTATAGATGGTTTTTCTTTTCTTTTGAAGGGATATAGATAGTTTAAACGAAAAGTAAACCAGGTTTGAGTATTCTCTTTTATAACTTCTCTAGACAATGGCCTACGATAATCTATTAATCAAGCTAGTATAGCATTGGGTAGTTAGTTGCATGCTGGTTAATTAAGTATGAAGTAGAAACAATAAGGAGGCTCTGCATCCATCTGTCGCCGTGACGACTTCAATAACTGTAAATTGAGCAGCAATCTGGTGGATGTCCTTGTCAGAGGGGTTCAATTGGAGAAGAAAATCCCCAAGCTGTGATCTCTATTCACCTAGATTAGTCTCTTTATCCTGATGGAATTTCAGCGGGTTTACTCGAATTCAAGATGGAAAAATTGTAGTAGTATTGTTTTGGAAGCAGTATTGCATTTCTTTGGAACCGGTTTTATCACTTTATAGTCCATGAGCGAATAAAACCTTTATAGCTGTCATTAGGGATGGGCATGGTACCCGACCCAAAGCCAGACTCTTGACCCAAACCCTAAAGTTTTTGTTGGACTCAGACTCGGACCTTAAGGGTCTAGAAGAGATGGACCCGAAACTTAGGGTATGTAGGGTCTAGGTTTCAGGTCTAGGATCTAGCCAAAATGGGTCATTTTTACAAATATTGTAATGTTCGAACCCCAACATTACCGTTACAATTTACACCAATAAATCATTACAATGTTATCTACACAAATCATGTCAAAAGCAATGACAAGGAGACTAAAACAGGTTATGTTGGGTATTGTTGTATTTTAACTTGGTACCAACTTGACACTAAGGGGTCATTTGGTTTAAGTCTTTAAGATATGGACTGGAAAGGGAATGGAAACAAATAGAGGAGAGGAATGGTAATGAAAATGGTTACCTTTATTAGGTGTTTGATTCAAGCCATGGAATGGAAATGAAATGATAACCATTATCACCAAATAATGCATTTTGTTACTTGAGGGGGAGTCCATTACCACCAAGTAACGGTAATCGATTGGTGATGTATTGAACCAAACAAATAGGAAGGGAATTGGTAATGATTCTGTTTCTTGAAGCTCAAAAATCATGAACCAAACGTGCTTTAAATTTTGTACCAACTTGACTTTATTTGATATCAACTTAACTGTTTAGTGCGTGATATTACAAGTGAGTCCTTGGAGTATTTTGAGAAACTAGCAATTGGACGTTCATACAACCTCCTCTAGGCCCATGCTCACATGCAACCTATACACAACCTCTCAAGTCAGTGCTTTAATTAAATGACATGTTCTATTCAACTTATTTTTTTCTAAACTTTTCTGAACTTTTTAATTTTTTGTATACTAACCTAGTTACCTTTACTTTTCTTATTTTTCTTGAAATTTTCTGAACTTTCTATTTTTGCAACTTTTTCTTATGAAAATGCCATTGTTAGGCCTGAAGTGTATCAGTAAAAATTTAATTTCGTGCTTTATGTGTGCCTTTAGACATTATAGGTTCCTATATACTCAAATTAACATTTAGGCAAAGATTCTGAGCTACAAAACAAATTTGAACATTTCCCCATAAATATCCTCTAAGCCTTCCAAAATTAAAAATTACAGAACATGCCACTTAAAGTTTCGGACATACATTGTATTCGTTGTTAGTGTGTTCAATTGCTATTGGTCGAGGGACATGTCAACATATAAAGTTAAATCTGGCGATAAAAAATTAAATCCAACAAAAATTTAGATTTATATAACGATATAATACTTTTTTTAAAACCTAACTAATGTCCATTTAAATTCTTTTTTTTTTTTGACAAATATATCATCATTTGCTTACTTTTTGTGTGTATAGGCACAATAAATTTATGTTTGTACAAGGTGTACAATAAATTATTGTCAGACTAATTCAATTTTAGTAAAAATTAGGTCACTTTTAAATTAAAGTCTCCTAAAAAAAATCAAAATAAGTCATTTTTTAAAGTCAAAATGGGTCACTTTTAAATAAAAGGAGGACTTTTAACCTTAAATAAGTCACTTTCAAACAAAAGGTGACTTTTAACCTTAAATAAGTCACTTTCAAACAAAAGGTGACTTTTAACCTTAAATGGGTCTTTTTTACATATATACTAATAACCCGTTTATTGCTAGTAAGTTTTTACTTTAAATAAGTCACTTCTAATTTCTATATAAGTTAGAGCTGGTAATTCTTGACCTGAATCCAGTCTATTATCACCGAGAGAAAACGAAAATTGACCCGAATCGAACTCGATTTAACCCAATGATTATATTTTATGGAAATTTTAGATTTTACACTATTTATGATATTTTTCAACACAACCGGAAATCAAAGGGAATTCGATAAATTGAATCGAATATTCAATCTTTAATATAATAAGAGACCTATATATAAGGCAAAACCTTTTTCCATTAACAATTTACAATAAATTACTATACACCTGTCTAATTGAATATGTTGCATTTTGTATACAATACATCAAATGATATTTTTATAATGGTTGCAATAAAATTATAGCATAATTGTGTAACTTAAACCATTTTTTTAGAACTATTTTAATCAAACTATAATTGAAATTTTATACATTAATAAATTTGTATATATATTAATTGGCTCTTATATTCCAATTTTTTTTTGTTAATAGTGATAACAAAAGAAATCTAAAGAAAGAAAAGAACAATACTCCAAAAGGGAAAAGATGATTGTGTAAATAATGTTCAATGACAATTTGTTTTAATTTTTCTTTATTGAAACTGGTCTTTTCTCTATTTTTTCATAATATTTAAGGTTTAATTAAATTAGAGTTGTGCTGTATACAACAAAAGAGGCTAAATACAGTAAACACAAGTTGGAAGACTAACCTACTCTTGCTGAAATTTAACAAACCCCCCCTCCAAACAAAACTACTCCTATCGGGTGTTTGATTGATACGAGAAAACATGGAAAATAGAAATTCTTACTAACTGAAAATCTGGTGAGTTGTTTGACTGACAACAAAATAGCAGAACGAAGGTATTAGAAATTCCTAGTAGTTTTGAATTCATACAAAATGGAGTAAGTTACTTACCTAGGTCCGAAATTCTCATGGGAATTTAATTTTTCCATTGTCAACCAAATAATTTAACCAATTTTCCATGAATTTGATTAAGTAATTTATTTCCTATAAATTGCAATTATATGAGAATTTTGACTAGTCATGTAAACCAAACGGTCACCTAATCTCCTACCCTGTTAAATTTATAGACAAAATTATTCTTTAAAAATAAAAGGGTAAGAATTCAATAGTTAAAAATTATAGCCATTATACAAACCCTTTTTTAAATACCAATCTTTAACAATCTTTAACAAATTTTTTCTACCCCTACAATCAATTTTCAATAAAGTGTAAAGGAGATAGTAGGAAAAAAAACAGTTTCTAACCCTAAAACCCTAACACTCCAATCGGTAGGAGCAGCGCACACATACAGTACACACAAAAAATTTAACAAATTTGCGCTAATTACAATTTCTATCTCTTCACAAACTACACTCTAACTGCATCCATTCCATTTTTCTTTCTAACAAATTCAATTTTGTATTCCTAACTTCAATTCAAGTTACCCTTTCTGAATTTGACGAGCAGCAAGAAGTGTGAGACCGAAAAGTTGGATCTTCCAAAATTTTGAAGGTTTGTTTAGGACTAATTTACCATAAATTTTAAGTTTTGTAGCTTACCCACAAATATTTGAGTAAGAATTTGTAATCTGTTTGTTGATATAATGAATTAATTTAGTTAATTTGTAATCTGTTTGTTGATATAATGAATTAATTTATTTATTTTTAACTTTATACAATGGTAAGCTAAAAAAGATCAGATTTTTTGTGCTAGGTTTATGTTTGTTTGAGGTTCTATGTCGATTTTTGTTAGTTTGATTAAGATGCTGTAATAGTTTGTAATTTATAATAGTTTTTGAATATGTGTATTTGGTTTGATTTGCAGCAGGGGAAGTACGTTTTTGCATTATAGAGATGAGTTTGATTTCTCAAAATGCTGTTATTAAGGATAAAAGTAAGAAGAAAAAGAAGTCGAAGCGAAATGATAATGAGGGTGAGGAGCCTCTCTTGTTAGAAGACAAGGAGGAGATTTTGGAGGAAGAGGGTTTGGATGTTGATGATATTGTTAGTCATAAGAAAAGAATTAAAAGGAATGAAGCGGAGGTAAACCAGATGATGGAGGAGGAAATGGAAATGCAGAACTTGGGGAATTTTTTGTTTGGGTCTTTGCATTCGCCGGTTGAGTTCGGAAAGGAAGATGAGGATGAAAAACAACGCGGAGTGGATATGGATGCCTCGCCGTTATTTATCATGGACCGGTCTGGCAATAATGATTTGTCGGCTTATGGAGAGGATGGAGGTTATCAAGGGGGAAATGTTGATGAAGATGGCGGTGAACAAAGGAAACCGGTTTGGTTGGATGACGAAGAGGAGGAGACTGCTATTAACATTTCGAAGGTTAATAGGTTGAGGAAGCTAAGGAAGGAAGAAGATGAGACTGTTATATCAGGTTCTGCATATGTGTCAAGGTTGAGGGCTCATCACGAGAAGCTGAACCCTGGCACAGGTTGGGCCAATCTTGATTCAAAGGCTGGAATGTATGATTCTGATGAAGATTCTGAGGTAGAAAATGGGGCGGTGGTTGCTTCTGGTTATAAAAGGGTTGATGATATTCTAAAAACAAATGAAGAGCTTGTGATGAAGAGAGGAGTGAAGCTTTTGCCTGGAATCCTTGAGTACTCGAAATTAGTGGATGCAAATGTAGAAGATCCTTCTAATGGCCCAATAAACTCTGTCCAGTTTCACAGAAATCATCAGTTACTCCTTGCTGCTGGATTAGACCGAAAGCTGAGATTTTTCCAGATTGATGGCAAGAGGAATAAAATGATGGATTCTATCTTCATTGAAGATTGCCCTATTAGAAACGCATCTTTCTTACCGGATGGCTCACAAGTTATTGTTGCTGGTAGAAGAAAGTTCTTCTATAGTATCGACATATCCAAGGGAAATGTTGATAAAATTGGGCCACTAACTGGGAGAGAGGAAAAAAGCTTGGAAGTTTTTGAGGTTTCCCCAGATTCTCGTACTATAGCCTTTTTGGGAAATGATGGTTACATTTTGTTGGTATCTGCAAAAACGAAGGAACTGATTGGCACCCTTAAAATGAATGGAACAGCTCGATCTATAGCTTTCACTGACGATGGACAGCAATTGTTGAGTTCTGGTGGTGATGGGCATGTCTACCACTGGGATTTAAGAACAAGAACTTGTCTCCATAAGGGCGTGGATGAAGGCTCTATTAATGGCACTGCTCTTTGTACTTCACCAGTAGGGAATCTGTTTGCAGCTGGTTCATCTAGTGGAATTGTTAATGTTTACAACAGGGAGGAATTCTTGGGGGGAAAGAGAAAACCAATCAAAACACTTGAGCATCTCAGAACGGAAGCAAGTTTCATGAAGTTTAACCATGATGCTCAGATTTTAGCCATCTGTTCAAGAATGCAGAAGGGCAGCCTAAAATTGGTTCACGTCCCTTCGTTTACTGTCTTTTCTAATTTTCCTCCAGCAAACAAAACACTGAACTTTCCGAGAAGTTTGGATTTTAGTCCTGCTGGTGGTTTCATGGCTATGGGGAATGCAGCTGGAAAGGTTTTGCTGTATAAGTTACATCATTATCAGCAAGCATAAGATAATGGGTCTGTCTGTATTGTATTTCCAGTTTTGCTCTAAGGAATAGCTTCTCTCTGGTTTTGAGATCAACAGAGGGAAGTAACCTATGTGCGAATTTTGTAAGTTTAGTATTCTCAGACTTTTTAGTTGCATTTTATAGTTCCTCTTCAATCCACATATCAATATCACAATATCATGAAGCCTGAACAATATATTCATCCATCAAAGATATTAAATTTTAAAATAGCCTTCTATGTTATATCATTTCAGTTTGTCTGTTTGTTTTCTCTGATAATTAAGTTCCCTGATTCAGTTTATGATACACTGTATTTTGATCAATATCTTTGTACATTCTGTACCGTGCTGGTAATGAATCTTCATTGCAACTCATGCTTCTTTGCTATAAGCGTAATCTGACATAAGCTTAGCCAGGGATGCTATTTCTAGTTCTTAATCTTGCACTTGCAATAATCTAAATAATTACATCAATTGAGAAATTATATGCTTCCTTTGAATCTTAATTTTACCAGGAGAGTAGCAGTTTGTTCTTACTTTGATGCTATCATTATGCTGGTGGACAGAACAGAGTCCATATATATAGCAGTTTCCTTGTACCTGGTGTTTGTGACTTCCTAACATGAGCGAGTAGGCGGAGCATCGATTTTGTTCAGTTGTCTTATTACTGTTTCAAAGTGCTCGGTGGTATAGGGCGTTTTGGGACGTTAGTGTTGATGTTAGTAGGGAAGAGGAACTGCATGGTTGAGGCATGGATGTTTGTGGGTTATATAGCTTTGCAAAGGCAAGTGAGATGGCTTGAACTTTGAAGCGCCTGCTGAAAGAACTTGGCACGACTGCTAGGCTTGCATGTTGGTTTGTGTTGGAAGTATAGCAGGTTGTGCAGCTTTGGCAGGTCCGAGCGGAGTTTCGTTCACGTGGTCCACGTCCACCCAACCTTATAATCTGTTCCCTATTTAAGATCAATGTCTTAGGCTTCTGAAAAGATGTTTTGGCCATTGTATGTTCTGGATAATCAAGTTTTCGTTGAGAAAAACATGCTTAGGCCTTTTTGAGATTAAGTGCTTAGTTGCTTACAGTTCCTTTCAATCATTATCTACATATCGTTGAGAGTTCGAGTGCATTATGTTGTTTTTTATGAGTTTATCTCTGGGTTCTCGGCCTTCCTTGTAGATCGCTAGCTTTTTATGCACGCGATGCGTGCGATGACATTTTTAGGCCTAATTATTACTAAGTAGTAAACAAAAATAAAATGCAAGTTAGTATTTAAGTTCACCTCCGTTTTGTGAATAAGATTCTTTGAAATACAATTCAAATATTATTTAAAAACACTTTAATAAATAAGTATAAGTAAGAAATTGCATTTGTAACTACTTTTTTGTTGACTTCAACTAATTTTCTTGAAAATCCACGCACACTCATCAGCTCAGTCGACTTCAAATATGTAATCAAATGGTCATTTTTAATTTTTCTCCTTTTTTAAATTTTAACACTTTGAGTTTCAATTATATTTGAAATGAAATTTTAATTTTTTCATACACAATCTGATTTCGCAATTTAATGTAATTTTATTTTTCTGAAAATGGATTTTTGAAAAAGTTATTCGCAAAAAGGGGGTATGATGCTTCAGTTTCTGATTTTCTTTCTTTATCTCTATTTTCTTTTTTCTTTTTTTTTTCTTCCTTTTCTTTTTACTCCTTTTGGCTTTTGTTGTACTCTTCGATTTTCTCTTCTTTTTTTTTTGTTTTCTTTTTCTTTTTATTTTCTCCCACTTTTTACTTTTTTTTTTTTTTAATCAAGAAATAAAACCACTAAGATGGATCCCAGGCCACTTTTTACTTCTTTTATTTTTACTTTTTTCTTTTTCTTTCATTTCCTTTTATTCATACTTTATACTTTTTGCAAAAATATTATTAATCCTCGTTTTTTAGAGGAAGCAGTTTTTAGAGCCAAGTTATTATTCACCTTTCTTAATTGAAAATAGTATTTACGGTCCGAAGAGTACATACCCCCTTTAACTGAACATGGAAATTTAGCAAAAGTTTCGGGCAAAAAATTTTATATTGGAATTTTCATAAAAAAGAACTAAAATTGTTACTTTTTATCAGTGTCATAAATGAATCAAATTTCATACACATATTGTTTTCTGATTTTATATGAAAATGAATCAAATTATATAAAAGCCCTTCTCAACAAATTGCTATTATCCATTTTTTCAACTACATAACAATCGATTAATGTGAAATAACTTTGAAGATTAAAAGAATTATGTACCTGTTTGAAAGTTCGAAAATCGCCGGGACAAATGTGTGATATGACTGTCAAAATCTTATGTTTTTCTCAGATTTGTGTTTATAGGTAATTTTTGTGAGTATGTAATTGTGAATGGTTTTTGAGAACAATGATTTGTAAGTGAATTTTGTGAATGTTTTGTATGTATTGACGTTCTACTATATTAGTTTTAGATTGTAAGTTAATTTTTAGTTTTTTGTAAAGTTTATGATCATGTGAGTGATTTGCGTGATTTCTTCAACGTGATTTTCTCAATTCTTTGAGTGATTTGTAAAGTTTCCTGATATAAGTGATTTGTGAGTGATATTGAAATTTAATTTCCGGTAGCTTTGTTTGAACCCCCATTTTGGTAGTGATATTCTTTTTGTAATTTAGAAAGGGAAGGAGGGCAAAATAGTCAGTTCAAAAGAGGACATCATAGGTCCCCCTTCCCTTATGTAATAGAGATGTCTGCTTCCACAATCGGTTATCTCCTACATGTTAATTGTTCTTTGCTCTATCTCCCTCAATCTATATTAGATACTTGACTATATTTAATACTTCATCCATTTCGTTTTAAATGCAACAAAGGAGTATTATTTGTGAGATATAAAATATTCATTTGTTGCATTTAAAACGAAACAGAGGAAGTATATGAATTAATTTGAGTGAAATTATATTGTTTGTATTCACTTGAACATGTTTTATGCTTATATTAGTTGAGGGTTTTCTACTTTTTTTTTTATTTTTAAAGATTGTTATTTGTGTTATATAAACCAAAAATGTGAAACTAGATAACTATTATACTCCTATACGAAAGGAAACAAAGAAAACATCTATGAATAATACTTTTCTGGTCTAATATGAGAGGCAGACAATTTTACTCCAATTAACATCCTTGAAGTTTCCATGGCAAAGGGCCCCATCTCCCAAGTCTTCTTTGCAACCAACAAGCTAGCCGTTGACCGATGCATTGACTGACTTACCTTCAATGCTCAATAAATGTACAATGATGAATGTCATTTCTTCCTATCTCATTTTGCTTGCCCTTTTCTGCTCTTATCTCTTTCACGAGTTGTATAAGCTAATATTCGGTTCCCTGTGTGTGTTCATATTCCATTTTTTCTTTCCATTCTATTGGTTTTTTGTTGGTTCCTCTTCTTTTTCCTCTTCATAGTATTTCTGAACCTTGAAAACATCATCTCGATCTCTCCTTATTCAATCTTCCTCATTACCAAAGGAGGAAGAGAAAAATGATGACCACACTTTGGACAAATGCAGTCGGAGGACTGATTGCAAATGAAGCTCATGGAATAGTTACACTGGTGTTGTCACGCATCAGAGAGGAAATCAGACATGCGAGGAAATACAAAGAAGAGTTTGAGAAGCTTCATGAGCAGTTCGATGATTTAAATAAGCTGTTACATGGTCCAGCCGAAAACTCCTTGGTTTCGAACAACAATGTGCTACTGAGTGATTGGCTGAGGATGGTAAAGAAAGCAGCATATGATGCAGATGATCTGCTTGATGAGTATTCATATGAAACTCTGAAGCGTGAAAACAGAAGCAGAAACAGGGATAAGTTCAAAGATAAATTCACGTCTTATCCTGTTCGCCGAATACTCATTCACAGAGTAAAGGGGTTGAGCACGGAAATAAGTAAGATCTACAGTAATGGTGAAAAGCTCGGCATCACACCAATGAAAGTCGTTGCTGGAAGAAGTAGTAGATTAAGTCATGATAAACAACAAAGGAAGCTGCAGGAACAGCGACAATGGGTGGATTACAATAGCCTGGCAGGACGGAATAAAGACTTAGATCGGCTAATTAAGTTGCTTTGTGATCGTAGCAACAATACCAAAGATCTCACCGTCGTCGGAATTGTCGGCTTGGCAGGTAACTATAAAATACATCCATCCAACCTCTTTTTTTTTTTTTTTACTCATCATCCTTTATAAATTGAGGTAGTACTTTTTATTTTGGGCTATCTATGTGGCTAAATAGCAAAGATATGTTTCTATCCTCTATTTTTTATATAAATGGTAAAAGAGAAAAATCATGTCTAGATCTCAACCTGTATGGTGTTTTTGGTCTTAGGATAGGGGGAAAGGTAAGGGGCAACCCTACCTCCAAGTAAAGCAGGTGGAAGGATTCGACCTAGTAATCTAAGGTTAGAAGGTAAATCCCCAACTA
Organism: Beta vulgaris subsp. vulgaris; assembly: GCF_026745355.1. Lineage (NCBI taxonomy): Eukaryota > Viridiplantae > Streptophyta > Magnoliopsida > Caryophyllales > Amaranthaceae > Beta > Beta vulgaris. The sequence goes on from NC_079206.1 coordinate 55,389,838, forward strand.
ATTACACCAAACAAGCTTGATAAGATGTGTACTGACTTACTCACGATATATCGAGTTTTGGGACTGTTTTAGCGGTAATACTTTTTATTGGGGAGAGATCTAAAAGAGTTTATCAGAATGAAAAGGAAAAATTTACTTTGGTATCTCTTAAGGTTGGCGTAATTCTCGAAAGACCCTTCTCATTTTTTTTTTGGAATCTCTCATGTTTCCATAAGGTCCTTATTGTAGACAAAAATTCAAATGCATTAATTTCATGAGTTACCCTTGAAACTTAATCTTAGAACTTCAAAATTCAATAAGGATATTTTAAAAATTATGCCAAACCTCAAGAATATCTCATAAAAATTTCCAAATGAAAATAATACATATTCATATTTTTTAAACTAAATATGCGTAATTTTTGAAGTAATATGCATATTTCATTTGCGAGCTGTATATTTTCTTTTGACAAAAAGGATGTCTATTTTGTTAAAAAGAATATATACATGGTAAAAAGATTGTGCCTTTAATATAAAAAATATGCAAATAAATATTCTTAATCCTTTTTAGTTTAAATGATACATATTTATATTTTTCAAACTAAATGTGCGTAATTTTTGAATTAATATGCATATTTCACTTTTGACCCGTATGTATTTTCTTTTGACAAAAAAGATGCATATTTTGTTAAAAAGAATATATACATCGTAAAAATATTTGCGCCTTTAATATAAAAATTATGCACATTTAGTTCAAAAATATGCAAAAAATTATTCTTCATCCTTTTAATTTAAGAATCTTGTCATTTGATGACTCTACTTCCTTCTAGTTTTTAAAGATTTTTTTACATATTGTAGCAACAATAACGCGGTAAGGAGGAGAGAGTGTGAAAGTGAGTTAATTTTTATTTACATGGGAGAGAGAATATGGTTGTGAGAAAATTTTAAAAAGTACTTTTTTTCCCTTTAGAAATAGTTGCATCATTTGCACATTATTTACTATTCACATATTACATTTTAATTGTCTTCGTTAATTTATATTTTAGGAGAAAACATGATCATATAGAATCTTGTTTGATTCATTTTAATGTATATGATTTAATCATAGCCTTTTATAATTTTTACTTATTTATAATTAAATATTGTTGTTAAAATCCCGATCCGGATCTTACAATCATATGGTTTTATGATAAGGAACTCACTGAACCCGATCATATTAGGATCTTTTGATCCTATCTAACCCCAAAAAATCACATGGTTGGATCTTAATATGGTTCTAAGACCCTACAACTTTACGATCCGATCCTATCGTAAAAAAAATAACAAAGTAATTTCACATATTATATTTTCTCTATTAGAATTTGATTGCATGTTACTTCAATGTTATAGTATTGAAAAACTATCACCATTTACGACCCGATCCCACTGATTCGATTCTACCAACTCCTACGATCCAAAGTAGAATCTTGATTATGATAACATTGTAATTTGTAATTAAAAAGATATTAATATTTGAAACTATGCAGCAATAAGCGTGAAAACATGAAATGGTGTAACTATTTATAAATGTAAGTAATACTTCCTCCATGTTTTAATAAGTGCCATAAAGAGAAAGTGAAGGAATACCAAAGAGTCTAGAGAGAGAAAGTTGGGATCACTTGTTTAACCAATCAAATTTAAGTTTTGGATAAAATAATTAGGTGAAACAATTAAATGATGACAAAGATGTAATAAATGAAAAGTATTCTTTACTACTTTGAGCTATGTGTCACTTATTATGACATTTCACTAAATGGAGGAAGTATATGGGAATAATTGGTAAGGTAATATTAAAAGGGAATTAGCCTCTACCAACTACGTTATAAAGTAAAAGTAGGAAGATATGCATTACAAATTTAACTAAATTAATGTGGATATTTTTTAATTGAATGTACATAAATTTTTGTCATGTGCACTTCTTTTCACAAAATATTTATCTTGTTTTCCTTAATCAAACAAGTACTATCAAGTTAAAAACTACTCCCTCTGTTTCCTAAAGATCTTCCCACTTACTGTTCCTACAGATACCAAGGAAAATCAAGTTGTGTGGGGCATGGTGTGAGTAAAGTAGGAGAGAGAAAGGGGTTAAGACAAACAAACAAATATAAAAGGGTTAAAGTAGGAGAGAGAAAGGGAGTAAAATTGAATTAATAATGTAATGGTGGACCATATGATAGTGACATGAGAGGGTAAATAGGGAAATTTGTTTTGCCAAATAAGGAATAAAGCAAAAGAGGAAAGATCTTTTGGAAACACCCTTAAACAGAAAGAGGGAAGATCTTTAGGAAATGGAGGGAGTAATAAACATATTCAGTTTTCACAAAATATTTATCTTGTTGTTCTCATCTTGCTCATTTGAAGAACTACTTATTATATCCCCCTAGTCTCCTATACATATATACCAAATTAAATTTGACCTAGTGGCAAAGAATTGTGTCTTTCAACCCTAAAGTTTGGGGTTCAATCCCCATTAGGAGCATTTTGAAGGTGGGAATTCCTCTTATCCTTTTGCCCTACTTCGCGAACTCGGGTCAAGTTGATCGGTGAGAGGTTTATACAAATTTCTATAAATAATTAATATCGGGGGATATTTAATATTTTCTCTGTTTATTTTTACTTGCAAAAGTTTAATTTTCGCGCTTGACAATGCATAACTTCAACCGTTAATATCTTTGTTTAGCGATTATAAAAAATTATGACAAGTAGATTTTCGAAAAATATGCATTGAGAGGAATCTAGCAAGATCCCACATGAATGTGTTTTTGCTTAGCTATAAATCATCAAAGATAAACTAAGTGGCCGGAGTCGGTGAATAGCGTAAAAGTCAAATCGTTGCAAGTAAAAAGAAATGGAGAAAGTAGCTAGAATTAATTTTATGCTATGTAACATATTTAATTTGAATACTAGATATCGATTTGATGTATATATTCTTGATAGGTCTCGGAAAGACAACATTGAGCAAACAAGTTGCAAAGGTACCAGAAGTAAAGAAATACTATTCTTGGATTTTTTGGCTTGTGGTCTCTCATACCTTTGATGTGGGAGTTATTCTGAAGAAAATGGCTGAGCAACTTTTTAAAAATGCTTCAAACATGTCGAACTCGGACGAAGCATTGGTTAAAGGTCTTCATCAGAAGCTGAAAGGCAAGAGGTATTTACTTATATTAGATGATGTATGGGATACATTTCTTTGGGAAACCTTGAAATTTGCATTACAAGAAATTGGTGGATCTAAGGGTACTACCGTTTTGATGACTTCGCGGGACAAGAAGGTGTTGGCAAACATAAATACATATGGAGATGATATTCAGAAGGACACTTATGAATTAGAAGGGCTTGATAATGATGACAGTTGGTCTCTCTTCAAGCGAACAGTGGGTAGTGGCAATCTTACTGATGGGGAGTTCCAAGAGTTAGGAAGGAGTATGATAAAGAAATGTGGTGGCGTTCCTCTTGCCATAACAGCTCTAGGTGACCTGTTACGTAACAAAAGTGTCGAAAAGTGGCGCGAGGTTGAGAAAAACCATGTATGGCACGAACAAGATAGCATTCTACCGTCTTTAAAATTAAGTTTCAATTACTTGCCAAATGTGGCTCTGAAAAAATGCTTTTCATATTGTGCCATTTTTTACAAGGAAGATGAGGTGATCCAAAAGGACAAATTGATTCAGATGTGGATGGCGCAAGGCTTCCTGCAACCATACAACAACATGGAGGGTGTTGGGGAAGAGAGTGTTGATATTCTGTTGAATAGCTCCTTGTTCCAAAAGCCAAGTTGCGATCAGCTTGGAAATGTGATGACATTCAAGATACATGAACTTGTATCATCTCTTGCGCATGCTTCAGGAGAGGATTGCTTGAATTTGGAAATGAATTCAAAATTCAAGGACTCTTTAACGACAGAGGCTCGTCACCTATCAACTACTCTCCTTCCGAGCAAAGATCATCCTCATCTTACTTCCAGTTTCTGCGAGAAGTTGCGTACTTACTACTACTGCTACCCTCAGGTTAAGCATCTGCAGGATTGTGAAAGTTTGAAACTATTTCTGAAGCATTCTTCGTGTTTAAGGGTGTTGTGTTTGCCCCGTCTTAACCTAGACAAATTACCCACATCCATTGGCGACTTAAAACATTTGAGATACCTTGATATCTCTCAGAATTGCTTCGACACACTTCCAGATGTGATCATTAGCCTCTATCATTTACAGACTTTAAGGATTGACTATAATACTAAGGGTGAGCTAGGGTGTTCTTTACCCCTGAGAGACGTCTGTAAGTTGGTCAGTCTGAGGCACATTAGTGCAGAATATGTTGACATTGGTATATTAGAAGGCATGGGGCGTTTGACTGCTCTGCAAACTTTGTCTACCATCAATCTGAAAAGCAATTGGGGTGGTAAAGCAAGTGAGCTAGGTTATTTAAACAACCTTAGAGGCACATTGGGAATAGGTGGACTGGATGCTATGAGCGGTGAACAAGAAGCCCGAGGGATGCATTTGGGAAAGAAATCAAATGTTGATAGGTTAATCCTAAAATGGTCTACATATTTAGACAAACGTTCCACTGCGGATTGCATTCTAAAAGGCCTAGAACCCCATGATAAATTGGCTGCACTTGAGGTAGCTCATTATAATGGCACGAGCTTCCCAGCGTGGTTAATGGTTGATAGAAAAGGTTCCCAGCGGCTTTGCAACCTTGTCTCCCTCACATTGCAGCATTGTTTGTATGCGGAGGGAGATCTCAAACTGGAGAACCTCACAGGTCTTCGTTTCTTGTCGTTGGAGTGTTGTCGCAAGTTAACTATCTCATTTCCCGAATGTGGATTTCATTGCTGCAAGTTGCTTGAATCTCTGAAGCTAATTTCTTGCAATAAAGTTGGGAATCTTCCAAATTTGTCGCCATTAACTGAGCTGCAATACCTGGAAGTTATAGACTGTGACAGTATTACTACTACATCTGAATTAGTGGGATTGGCCTGTCTCCCTTGTTTAAGGGAAGTAAATACTGATAGACTGTTACCAACTGAGTTGAGCAAAGATAGTCCACTGTGCAGATCCCTTCATTCATTGAACTTGTCGGCGCCACAGCAGTTGGCCGGAACAGCCACTCTTCCTCACCAGCTTCGACATTTATCAGCACTGCAAACACTCCATATTAAAAAATTTCAAAGTATGCAGAATTTACCAGACTGGCTATGGAAGTTGACATCACTTTCGTCGCTAGCTCTCTGTTCCTTGCCAAATTTGAAGCATCTGCCTTCACAAGATGCAATGCAAAGGTTCTCCAACTTAACAAGTTTGTGCATTTGGGAATGTCCTCTCTTAGACAAACAAATTCGCAAAAACACTGAAGAGTGGTCGAAAATTGCCTGTATCCCTTCCCTTGTCGTCGACTACTAAGATGAAAACGATATTTTTTCATATATCAGACATATTTCCAGATAATGTTATAGGTAGAATAATTAGACAATATATAATGGTGTCTCATGTGTACCATTAGTTATCTATGAACAAATTGTTAGTGCAATACTTGTATTGGAGATTTAAGTCACTTATCGCATTTCTGGTAAAGTAATAATCATCTTTAGGTCCGTTTGTTTCCACTTGGGCTCCGTTTGTCTGGGTGTAAAATATTTTTAATGTAAAATGACTTTTGCGGAAAACAATTTACAATAGAAAACACAATTCCAAAATTAGTTTATGTTGTTTGGTTCTATGTAAGAAAAATAATGAAGCGAAAGAAAAAATAAAAGGGAAAATAAGGAGGTAGTGCAAGGAGTGTACAAGAAATAAAAGGAAAAGGAAGGAAAATAGTTTTCCCTTCATTTTGAAGAGAAAATGATTTTTCATCAATGGAGATTTTCCATCATTGGAAAAACAATATTACTCCTAGGGTAAATTATTTTACACTTATTTGCAAACCAATCAATGTAAAACTGAAAATAAATGAAAATAGTATTCTAGGAAAATGTTTTATACCTTTTAAACAAAGCTTTGATTTCTACTAAGCGAGCATTATCTTTATTGGCCAAATTGGTTATTCACTTATTAAAACTGACATTTTTACCAACTAAAAATGATTTCTTGTAGTTATGATGAATGTTTTACTTATTATTAAATCCTACATGTTAAATATGTTTCTTCTTTTTTACTGTTTTTCTAGTGTATTGTTTTATGAAATTTACAAAGTTCTGGACGTACTCTGGAGTGTTAGATAAAATTAATTTTTATAATCATCCTGAAACTGGTTTTTATTAGTAAAACTTATTCTTGCTAATTGAAATTGATCTATTTTTTCTCTAACAATTTCATATTGTATGTTAAACTTGGTAAGGCATCAAGTTGGTCAACATCGGTAATTGGAGGGTCAATGCCTCAAAGAAGGGCAAGGTTGTATCAAATAAAATTTTAAAGTTTTTATATATTCTCGGGAAAATTTTAAAGGTTGTTTCTCGCAAAATGTAGTATATATGATAGAAGCGTAATACATGTATCTTCCACTCGCAAAACCTCATTAAGGAGGAGTGCCTCCTCAAAGCATGGGCTTTATATAAAGAGAATGAACCCTAGCATGGGACGGACAAAGTGATATGTTTTTGGGATTGATGTGCATAAATGAGTTAAACGAGTTAGAATAAGTTAATTTTCAGTTCTAAATATCAACCTACCTAACCCATATAATCAAATGGATTAATTAGCGGACTCCATGATTTAAACGAGTTGAAAATACATATTTTAAGCCATATTTTTTAAGTTCGAGTTGAGCTATCGTATTGGATCAAATTTACTAGTACTACACTGATGATACACCTATACAACTATATTGAAAGGTGTGCATAAGGAAGCCTATGTGACACGTGGCACTCTCCTCAAATTTCTGATGCAAATACTTTATGTCCATGTGTATTCTTCACTTAAAAGAATATATTGTGTATGTAAGTGTAAGTTATTGAACAAGTGACATTTGAAATGAAAAGTAAGAGTTTAACCATCAATACACTATGACTTTATTGTCTAATGTTTCAAATAAAATATAATAAAGTCTTGTAATAATTATAGTTAACTAAAAAGACTTAAACAAGTATATACATCTCCAACACTCTTATTACATAACTAACAAGAGACTATTGATGTCATATTCTCTCACCACAATTCCTTTTAAGGTATTATTTTCAAACTCATACCTTTCAAAAAAATTTTAATCATCATGTTGTGAGGTAAAATTTTCAATTTCTTAATGGACAAAAAATACGAAGAGGAGCAAAATAAATTATGAAATTTAAGAATAATAACATATTTGTTTATTGTAACTGACCCGAGGTATGACTCGGACAAAAAAACTAGTTACTATATATTTACATATACCTCATCCAAGAAATATATCTGATTTTTTAGAAAGACAAATAACAATTAATGTATTGAGTCAGATGATGTGTTTATTATTCATCGATTATTTACTCCAATCCCCTTAGTTTTGATAGTCGATTTGGGCTCTCTTGAGCTCGTTTCTTGTGGATTTGATGCGTTTGGAGCTCTTTTCGTGCGTGGCATGTTTTGATGCAGATTAGGCACTTTCTGCCTTTATGTAAGTCGTGACACGGAAGTCCAATGGTCACACAAGGTCCAAGGAGTATCCGGAAGATTGCACGAACGATTCAGTTGGATTGCACGAAGAAAAGACAAGAAAACACATTCGCCTAGTCGACCGGGTGAACCACAAAACCTGAGTTGTTGCTGCATATTCATTTCGCCCGGCCAACCGGGCGACCAAATGGAGAAAAGCGTTTATGCGCCCGACCGGATCAAGAAACCCAAAGCTACCAACACTCACTTCGCCCGGCCAACCGGGCGACCAAAGGGGGAAATTTGCTTACGCGCCCGACCGAGTGGATTTGTTTTTTTGTTGTAAGTTGTCAATCACCATCGCCCGGTCGACCGGGCGGTTGCTTGGGACGGGTTTTTTCGCCTTTTTTAGCCGGTTTTGTAAAAAGTATAAATAGGTTTTAGTATTTTCGATTAGACTATCTTATTTTTTACGTTTTTAGGGCTAAACACTTAGTTTTTCTCTCTCTAGTTTTGTATGAACTTTTACATTTGAAGATTATAGAGATCGTTGATTTCCTTTTCATTGTTCTTCAATCATTCGGTATTCCTCTTTACTTTCTTTAATTTAATGAATTCTTTTACTTTGATCATGTTTGTTGAGTTTATTAGTATCATGAGTGAGTAGTATATTTCTAGGGCTTAGAGAGGGAAGCCATGTTTATACCTTTTTGATTGTGGTTTGATGTTCTTCGATAATTGGATTGAATTAGAATAATTCCTGTTGATTTGTTATGATTTTTTGATTCATGTAATTGCGCAATATCATGAGTTATGTTTAGCTAATAAGAATTAGAATCGAAAGATCGTAGTCATTAAAGGCTTATTACAATAAGTAGATTTGATTATGTTGAGCGACCGTACTGGCATATGTTAATTTAAGAGTTGTTGATGCCTGACCAAGGATTAACGAAATACTCTAGTTATTCGAACCTCAATCCGAGTATTGGTGAACTATATTGTAGTGATTAGATTGGTATAAGCATGGTGGACCGATCAATTCCCCTAGGTTTTTAATTATTTGATAAACTTACATCATTTTGTGTTCTAGTTTACTCTAGTTTAGTTATTAATTCTTCAATCGATTTTCTCTCTTGATGTACTTAAATAATTGAGCATAAATCTGCAGAACTCCTCTCCCCGTGGATCGACCCGTATTTGCCAGTTTCTGCTAACCAGGCACCGTGCACTTATGGTATATTTTAAAACCCATCAAGTTTTTTGCGCCGTTACCGGGGAGACGACTAGTTTCTATAGCTTTCTGATTAATTATTTAAACTATTTCTGCTATCTCATTGGAATTTCTTGTTCCAATTGAGGCCATCTCACTGCACATTTCTCTTTGTTTCTTTTATGCCCAGGTTTAAAAGAACAGGTACTCTAGAACCAACTGATCCTGATCTTGAGAAAACCCTCCGGCAACTCAAGAAGACACAAAAGAAGAAAAAGCAGTCTGCTAATCAGGAAAAAACCACGGAAGAACCAACAGAACAAATCATGCCTCCTAAGTCATTGAAGTCTTATGGGGTACCTTCTCCTGGCAATGTTCCCACTGGCCCTACTATGCCTGATATACGGGCAACTAACTTTGAAATCAAGCCTGCTCTCATTAATATGATCCAACAGAATAAGTTTGGCGGGCATCCAGCTGAAGACCCTGCTAATAATATACAACGGTTTCAACAACTCTGTTTTACCGTTAAGCACCAAGGGGTCACTCCTCATCAGTTGAAGGTCATGGTATTTGAATTTTCATTAAAGGTAAAGGCACGTAAATGGCTGAATGATGTTAATGAAACTGAGTGGAGTGCTATCTCTGACGCATTCCTGAAAGAATACTACCCTCCCACCAAGACTGCAGAAATAAGACACAAGCTTGCTACCTTCCAACAAGAACCCGATGAAACACTGAAGGAAGCATGGAATAGGTTTAAGGATCTGCAAAGAGAATGCCCACACCCCAATCTGGATAAGTGGTTCATCACCCAAGCATTCTACAATGGTCTACAACCTCATATCAAGAGTACAACTGATTCATCTGCAGGGGGTGTCTTCCTAGATAAGGGGGTAAATGAAGGATACAATTTTCTGGCCAACTTAGCAGCGAATGATCATAGTTCCTCCAGGACTATTACAAAGAAAAAGTTGGATGCTGATGCATATGCCTTATTGTCTTCACAAGTAGCATAGTTGAGCATGAAGATGGACTCACTGAAATCTTCGCAGTCTAGTACTCCTCCCATGAGTATTAATGCGATGTCTTCCATGGCCCCTATTACTTCTTCCTTTTGTCAAGTGTGTGGTGTTCAAGGCCACTTTGGTCATGATTGTTGCTACAGTCAACCTGATCTGAATCAGATGGAGCATGCAAATGCTTTTCAGCAGATACCACACAACCCCTACTCTAACACTTACAACCCAGGTTGGAGAGATCATCCTAATTTTTCCTACAAGAACAACAATGTTCAGAATCCTCAACCTCCACCACAATCTTCCTACCAACCATCACATCAAAACCCACCACAACATGCTGCTAGACAACCGTATTATCAAGGGGCTCCTCAGAACCCCCCTCTTGGTTTCAATAGGCCTTCACACCAAAGATATCAGCAGCAAGTTTCTCATAATGCCAGCTCTCAAGAGTCTACTATGTCTGATCTAATGAAAATGATGTTTTCTATGTAGAAAAATCATGAGGAGAGCATCAAGGAGTTGAAGAACACCACCAAACACTTGGAGACTCAACTTGCTCAGGTGGCTGGAAATAATGCACAGAGGCAACCAGGTCATTTGCCGGGGCTACCAATTCCTAAAGAAACTGCTAATGTTGTCACTCTTTGAAGTGATACACAGTATGATGCCCCACCTATGCCTACTAATGATTCAGCACCTCCAGTTCAGAATGATGATGTGAATGAAAATGAAGGTGAGGATAGCTCCAGAACTGAAGTTGAGCGCGGGAGAGTAGATGAAGCAGAGAAACGCAAGGAGAAGGTTACTCATTCTCCTACTCCACCACTACCTTTCCCCCATAGGATGCAAAAATTTTCAAAGGTCGATCAACAACTTGGCAAATTTATGTCTATGGTCAAAAATCTTGAGGTAACGGTTCCTTTCACTGATTTAATTTCTCAAGTACCAATGTATGCCAAGTTTATGAAAGATATGATTACTAATAAGAAAGATTTTGGTGGGGTAGACCGAGTTGCTATAACTGCAGAATGCAGCGCTGTTCTGCAAAATAAAATTCCACCAAAACTAAAAGATCCTGGTAGTTTTTCCATCCCTTGTCATGTGGGTGCTTTGTTTATAGATAAGGCTTTGTGTGATCTAGGTGCTAGTGTATCTGTTATGCCTTTATCTATCTGTAATAAACTGAACTTGGGTGCTTTGTACACAGATTACTCTGCAGATGGCAGATCGATCCGTGAAATATCCTTTAGGTATTCTAGAGGATGTACCTGTTAGAGTTGGAAAATTCTACTGTGGATTTTGTAGTACTTGATATGGAAGAAGATAGTCAAATTCCCATTATTTTGGGTAGACCTTTTCTATGTACTGCTGGTGCTGTTATTGATGTAAAATCTGGCTCTTTGACTTTGAGTGTTGGTGATGATAGTACTGTTACTTTTAAGTTAACCAATGCTATTAAGTCTCCTATGCTTGAGCACACATGTTGCAGGATTGACATACTCGATGAGATCTCTAGAGTTAGTTTTTCACAATTTCTGTTATATGAATTATTGGATACAAGTCTTGATCTGAATGATGGCCTTGACGTTGAAAAGGTAGCAGATTGTAAGGTAATGGAGACTATTTGCTCTACTTCCGAACCACATGTAAAGAAGTTAGAACTTAAACCTTTACCTTCTCACATCAAATATGCATTTCTTGATGATGCTGAGGAATGCCTTGTGATTGTCAGTACTAAACTCATAGATAGCCAGCTTTCACAACTTCTTTCAGTGCTTCGCATGCACAAGAAGGCTATTGGGTATAGTATTGATGATCTAAAGGGTATTAGTCCTGATTTTTGCATGCATAGAATTAACTTGGAAGAAAACCACCTCCCTTGCATACAACCCCAGAGACGTTTGAATCCTAATATGCAAGAGGTTGTGAAAAAGGAAATTATGAAACTACTTGACGCGGGCATCATCTACCCTATCTCATATTCTAAGGGGGTGAACCCGGTTCAAGTTATTCCTAAGAAGGGGGGGGGGGCTACTGTTGTTAGAATGATAGGGATGAACTAATTCCTACTTTTACTATTACAAGTTGGCGGATGTGTATTGATTATTGCAGATTAAACACTGCCACTCTGAAAGATCATTTTCCTCTCCCTTTTATTATTCAGATGCTAGAAAGATTAGCAAAACATAACTTTTTTCTGCTATTTGGATGGTTATTCAGGTTTCTTTCAGATTCCCATTCACCCAGCCGATCAGGAGAAGACGACGTTCACTTGCCCTTACGACACTTTTGCATATCGCAGAATGCTATTTGGTCTGTGCAACGCCCCTGCCACATTTCAGAGATGTATGATGGCCATTTTTCTGATTTCATCGAGAATATCATGGAGATATGTATGGATGATTTTAGTGTTTATGGTTCTGACTTTGATGTGTGTTTGCATAATCTCTCTAAAATTATGAAACGTTGTTCCGAGGTTAATCTGGTTCTTAATTGGGAAAAGTGCCACTTCATCGTGAATGAGGAGTGGTACTTGGACACCTCATATCGGAGCGTGGCATCCAGGTGGACAGAGCAAAAATTGAGATGATTGAGAAACTTCCTCCTCATGTGAATGTCAATAAGGGAGTGAGGAGTTTTCTGGGTCATGCGAGTTTCTATCGCAGATTTATAAAAGACTTTTCAAAAATTGCAAAAAACCTTACTCAATTGTTGCTCAAGGATGCCACTTTTGATTTTACTGATGCGTGTGTGGAGTCTTTTGACAGGATTAAGGAAGCATTGATCACTACCCCTATGATACAACCTCCGGACTGGAGTCTCCCTTTCGAGATCATGTGTGATGCTAGTGATTATGCAGTTGGTGCTATGCTTGGTCAACGGAAAAACAAAGTCCTCCATGCCATCTACTATGCCAACAAGACCTTAGATTAAGCCCAGGTCAACTATGCTACTACAGAGAAAGAGTTGTTGGCCATTGTTTATGTTCTTGACAAGTTTCGGACCTACCTCATAGGTTCGAAAGTGATTGTCCATATTGACATGCTGCGCTGAAGTATTTATTAGCCAAGAAAGAGGCCAAACCACGACTTATACGATGGATACTCTTATTATAAGAGTTTGATTTGGAGATCCGCGACAAGAAGGGTGCTGAGAATGTAGTTGCAGATCATCTTTCCCGGTTGAGATTTGAGTCAAGTGCTGACGGTCCCATAGATGATGCTTTTCCAGATGACCATCTTTTTGCTGTGTCTACTCAATCATCATGGTATGCTGACTTTGCTAACTATTGTGTTAGTGGTTCTCATCCTCCTGATTTGACTTACCAACAGCGGAATAAGTTTTATCATGATGCCCAACATTATTTTTGGGAAGACCCACTCTTATACAAGAAGTGCTTAGATGGCTTATTCCGACGATGTATTGCTGATTGGGAGATAGTTGGGATTCTCCAACATTGTCATAGTATGCCTTGTAGTGGACATATTGGCTCACAAGCTACAGCTTATAGAGTTCTCCAGAGTGGTTTTTATTGGCGCGGCCTACTATTTTTGAAGATGCTCGTGCCTTTTGTCTTTCTTGTAATGAATGCCAACGAATGGGTAATATTTCAAAGAGACAAGAGATGCCACAGATGGGAATTTTGGAGATTGAACCATTTGATGTATGGGGCATTGATTTCATGGGACCTTTCCCTTCTTCTTGTGGACACAGATATATATTGGTTGCTGTGGATTATGTGACTAAGTGGGTTGAAGCTGTGGATTCCATTACCAATGATTCTAAGGTAGTCATGAAGCTTTTCAAGAAGGTCATTTTCCCTCGATTCGGAGTCCCGAGAGTCTCGATCAGTGATGGGGGGTCTGACTTTCATCAGAGAACCTTTAAAGCTTTACCGAAGAAATATGGAGTCACTCATAAAGTTGGTTTAGCTTATCATCCTCAGACTAGTGGTCAAGTTGAAGTCTCCAATCGTCAGATCAAACGCATCTTGGAGAAGGTAGTCAACAAGTCAAGGAAGGATTGGTCATAAAAATTGGATGACACTTTGTGGGCTCTGCGAACTGCTTTTAAGACACCTCTAGGAACCACCCCATATCGATTAGTCTATGGCAAAGCTTGTCATTTACCAGTTGAAATGGAATATCTCTCAGCTTGGCCAGTTAAAGAAATTAACCTGGATTTGGAGGCTGTAGGGGAGGCAAGACTTCTTCAATTGAATGAGTTAGATGAGCTTCGACTGGAAGCATATGAAAACCACAAACTTTACAAGGAGCAAACAAAGAGATTTCATGACAAGATGATTGTGAAGCGGGAGTTTCATGTTGGTGACAAAGTTCTACTATACAACTCTAGACTACGGCTCTTTCCTGGAAAGCATAAGTCAAAATGTTCTGGACCTTTTGTTGTCAATGACGTGAAAGCACATGGAGCTATTGAAGTGGCTAATGCAGCTGGGACGAAGTTTAAAGTGAATGGACAACGTATGAAACTGTACTATGAGGGAGCTTTCATCGGCCAAGTAGAGGTTATGTACCTAGACACTCCCTGATTTTGAAATCAAAGGTACTACGGTTGTGTGGGACCGTCTAAACCAACGCTTTGCGGGAGGCAACCCGTCTTTTCTTTTCTTCTTTGCTAGTTTAGATTATTTCTTTTTGATTTTCATTTTTTAGATTGGTGAGGGAGCGTGTACTGATATTTGGACGAGTCTAGTGTGTGTAGGAGACAAATCTTATGACTTGGAGAAATTTTGACGGAAAAATAGCATAAAATGAAACCGCCCGGTCGACCAGGCGAGTTCGCCCGATCGGGCGCGTAATCGTTTCCAAGTAGAGCGAAAAATTCGATGAAAACAAAAGTAACGTGTTTTTTGCCCGGTCAACCGGGCAAGGCCGCCTGACCGGCTGCGCAAGCAAAAGTTTAGTTTTGGTGCCCGGTCAACCGGGCGAAAAAATAGAGTGGAATTTAGAATTTTGCCCGGCCGACTGGGCGGAATGCCATTATTTGCGAACGCCCAGGGAAGAAAAAGAAGCAAGAAAAAGTTTCGCCCAGTAGACCGAGCGGGACAGCCCGACCGGGCGAGGACCAGTAGCGGATCCAGGAATTTATGAATAGTTGGTCACTACCGACTAGGTTGCACAAAAATGGCTACGGGTACGGGTTCGGATACGCGTATCCATATAGGATAATCCATGAATTGAAAGAAAACTATTTCAAATAAAATCAATTTATGACTAATAATAGTTCATATTACAATAAAATAGTACCTAAAAATAGTACTTATTACAACCAAATAGTACTTAGAAAATATTACAACTGTTCTCGACGAGTTTTGAATGAGATTAAGTAAGTCGATTGAAAAACCAACACAATACAATCAAGCACATAATACATAATACATCATTCAAAAATGATTTCTAAAACATTCTAATTCCTAACTTTAGTAACATATTTCATAAATCACAAATTCACATCAATTTCCAAATCTAATTTCCAAATCACAACACAATCGTAATGGCATCCTAATCTAATTTCCAAATCACAACACAATCAAGAATGAAATCAAATTGACAAAAATTCACAAATAAACATCAATTTTCAGCAACAAGCCAACAACTTACAACCCAATAATGATTCATGAAGAATAATTCAACAATTTTTAAGAATGATTCAATTAAGAAGGTTGAATTAGAACGTAAGAAGAAATGAAGAATACCTGAAGTGTTTGCCGCCTGCTGCCGCCCGCTGCCACCCGCCTTGCAGCCGGCATGCCGCCCTCTATTGGTGTTGTTGTCTGTCGCAATTCGCAAATCAAAGACACAAATCAGATTCTTTTGTGATAAAAAAAAACCCTAATAAAATCAAAACAACAAAATCGAAATGCTAACAAAACAAAACAAAACAAAATCAAACAAAATCAAGCAAATAACATACCGGAAAGGCGGAAAATCAGATTCTTTTGCGAATTGCGAGACACGTCTTCGTCTCTTAGACGTCTACACGGCGCTGCTACTGTACATACACATATACTGAAGACTGAAGTGCGTCGGGGGTCGGGCTGTCGGCAAACTCACCGGCAAACTCACCGGCCGGGCTGCGGCACTGCTACACTTCTCCTACTTAGGGTTTTTTGTTCGCGAAGGAGAAAGAGAGAGAAAGGAAGGGTTTGCTCTCTGCTTTCGCGTGTGAAGCGCTGCAAATGAAAAAAAAAAAATTTATTTTTTTTTTCAAAAATATTAGTTGGTCACGTGACCACACGTGACCCTAAGTAAATCCGCCACTGGCGAGGACCCCGACAGCGCGCCCTATTTGTGCGCCCTTTCACCCTCTTTTTCATCCTTTCTTTTCACTCTCTCAATTCTTCATGCTCTCCAAACCCTCCCTTTCTCTCTCTTCACTACCTCCATACCCATACCTTCTCCTATCTTTCTTCACTCACCAATTTCATCTCCTCCTTCAAATCTTCTCCACCCTTCTTCTTTTTCTCCATCTTTCTCACCAAAAAAAAATCAGAAAATTTCCATCTTTTCTCCCACTCACTTTAATTCATCTTCTCACCCAATTTCACCATGTCAAGGCCAAGCAAAAGGAGGCAAAGCTCAAGAGGGGAATTAAGCACTCAAATTCCGCCGGATTCAACTTTTCCTGAGGTAATTTTAAAATCTTTAGAGCAAAAAGAAAAGTTTCAAAAGTTGAAATTCCGCAATATAATTCCCACTCGTTTTGTTGATTCACAATCTTTGCATACTTTTGGTATATTTGCTGATACCAAGACTTTATTTGAGAAATTGGGGTTAGGAACTATGTTTGGCATATTCTTTTGGACTTTTAGGCACCTCACACTTGAATTTCTGAGTTCCCTAGAAGTAGGGAATAAAAATCAGGTTCTTCGTTTTCGCCTCATGAATGAGGATCGAGAACTCACACTAGGCCAATTAGCTGCTATATTTGGCCTACCCATAACTGAGGACCATCACCACCCTCCTCACATTCGCATAAACACATTGTGGGCAGCCTTTACGGGAGAAGAGGAAATGAACACCCAACACATGTCTGCTGACCATTACACTTTCCTAGTCTTTGCTACTTGCAGCGATTTCTAGAATGTACACTTTTAGGGCGTGCTGAGCCCCACTCCTGTCAAAAACAGGAGATTTTTCTAATGGGGAGTTATTCGTTTCCCGAGTTCGACTATGCTTTGTGCCCGCCTTACTTATTTGTATCTCAACTAAAACGGACTGCAACTAGTTTGCCTGCCACATTTGAGGATGGTAGTGTTAGGGGACAACCTATTGATCTAGGTGGCCTTATTACCGCTATCGCTATTCATTTTGGTTATGTGCCTGACATCAACAATGCAGTAGCTGGCCCCGCAGAGATTGGCATCGATTATTATATGATCAATGCCAAGTGGATAATTGCCCAATCAGCCAATAAGTTTAGGTGGTACATTGCCAAGAAAGAGTCCATCCTTCTTCCTGACCGTGCCCAGTCCCGCCTTGAGCCTGGTGTAGGTTCGTACCTACTTCCTTTGCGGGGTCAGGAGCCTATTGCCAGACGACCTCTGAGGCCCTACCATAGGCAGTCCGCTGGGGTAGCCTCTTCCTCCGCACCTGTAGACCCTATGATGGCCGCCCTTACC